>NC_080542.1:70849710-70930502 GCF_028640845.1 Ahaetulla prasina
GATGACCTCATACTGAAGCAACAGAAAACCAGTCTGAACTGCTGAGCCCCTGAGCGGTATGCATAGTTGGTGTTCGTCCGGTAACAAGCTTCAAAACTGACTTCATTTAAATGCATATCATAATATAAACACCTTGTTCTATATCATATATGTAATAAAGCTGCTCTGAGTTAAAGCTGAGTATCTTTATACTTCAAGATGTACACCTTTCCTGTGTAAAAGTAAGATCCTTTATACTATTTACCCCAATTCTCAGAAGAAAATATGATGATAAAACTTGAAAAAGAAATTTTCCAATATAAACGCTACCAGGTAATCGGAGAGCTTTGGGAGCCACTTTAAATTGAATAGCTCACACTGGACTTGAGAGCAAATCATTGAAGCTATCTTCTTATAATTTTAGTATTTGGTACACATTTCTTCACTGACCCTCAAATTTTTCTGGTACTACAATGACATCTAGTGAGAGAAAAATGAAATGTTCTTATTTATTTAAACCATCACCAAACTATATTTAATATGAGAGAACTAAAAATAATATTGGAGAAAAGTTTCAAGCTATGGCTATTACATTCACCTGTCTTTTCTCTGTTGCCATAGCAATGATCCCGAAAAGATATGTCCTACATCACAGTTTTTTTGGGTTGTCTTCCAGTGGCTTGATAGATTTCAAATCTGAAATTTGGCATGAAGTGTAATATTAGAATAGGCTTTGTTGTGGTAGTGTATAGTCACTGGCAATCTTAGTTGCTGCTCCTATGAATTGATTCAATCTTTCTTGAAGCAGTTACTTACTTACTTATTTACTCACTTACAAATTTTATATACTGCCCATCTGTAAGAAGACTGCTGGGGATTTTATAATATGGAATAGCAGTAAGGGATAGAACCACAACAGAAAATACTATTTTCTCATGATTATGCTAACATATTATTTGAAGCAAGGAACATCTTTTTCATTCCTGTTTCTTTTTGCTTCCATGTTTCATTTCTACTAAAGAATGTGAAAAATATTACATATTCAAAATAACAAGCCTCTTACAGATCCATGGCATGGTCTGCCCGTAACTTTTGTACTTGAATGTATGTAAAGGCAACTCTCTCTGGTAATAACAACTCAGAGTTTTGCTGTACCTAGATTAGTGATTTCCTTCCTATTCATTTCTAGTTTTATAGCAAACCATGGTCTGCTGAATTTTCATTTAATGACAGATTTTTATGAGCCAGGAAAGAGGGAGATATTATACTGTCAAGAGAGAAGAAATAATCCTTCAAACCAAAGATGCTAAGTCATTTATTATGTTGTACTTTGGTCCAGTTAAAGATATCTAGTTGTGCGGTTTGAAAAGTCCCCTGAGTGCTATTGCATATGAAAAATAGCACTGTTCTTTATATTATATAGTTAAATGGCAATAAGGCTGAAATCAATCTCTGTTCATAGAACTTGCACTTAATTATATATGTGGGGTGTGTGTGTGTACGTGAGTGTACTGCTCTACACATAGCAGTATTTGACTCAGCACTTTGAATAATCCTTTTTCAGAATTTCAATGTCTGATAATAAACACAATAACTCTAGTTAAAAAACTGAAATTATTCATCAGATGAAATTTTAGCATGTTGAATAATTAATATGACATAATGTAAGTTACTATGTAAATAGTGCATTGATTCATTCATTGATCAGGATTATTTTTTTTGATTGATTCTTAAAAGTTTTTTTTAACCTGTTGCCTTAGTGACTTAAATTATCATGGTGTGTGTATTCATCAGAGGCTTGGCAGTGGCTGGTTAGTTTTTGAAGAGCAGGACAGAAAAAAAGCAGTTTGTACAACAGAATTCTATTAATGCAAACTTGTGTCCAAATTTAGACTAGATTTGCTAAACAAAGTAATGTTTTTAAGTAATAATCTCGGAGTCAAACTAGTCTCCTTAACCATTTGCTGTAGAAATAATTGGTAGTGCTCAAACCAATATAGCAGGACATAATCTTTTTTTTTATTTTGTCACAACAATATACGCAAACATTGATATAAAACAACAACACATCATAAAAACATATATATAAGCAAAAGTATGCAACAACTATATTAATTTGATATAATGAAAGGGAACAATAGGACAGGAACGGTAGGCATTTTTGTGCTCTTATGCCTCTTGGAATGGGGTGAGGTCAATAGTAGACAGTTTTTGGTTGAAGTTTTTGGGATTTTGAGAAGAGACCACAGTTGGGTAGTGAGTTCCAAGCGTTAACAACTCTGTTACAGAAGTCATATTTTCTGCAATCAAGATTGAAGTGGTTAACATTAAGTTTGAATTTATTGTTTGCTCTTGTATTATTGTGACTGAAGCTGAAGTAGTCTTTAACAGGAAGGACATTGCAATAGATGATTCTGTGTGTTAAACACAGGTCTTGTCAGAGTCGGTGGAGTTCTAAGTTTTCTAATCCCAGGATTTCAAGTTTGGTGGTATAAGGTATTTTGTTGTTTTCAGAGGAGCGGAGAACTCTTCCTGTAAAATATTTCTGGACGCGTTCAATTGTATTAATGTCAGATATGTGGTATGGGTTCCAGACAGGTGAGCTATATTCAAGAATAGGTCTAGCAAATGTTTTGTATGCTCTGGTTAGTAGTGTAGAGTTTTTGGAAAAGAAGCTGCATAAACTTAGGTTTACAACTCTTAGAGCCTTTTTTGCTATGTAGTTGCAGTGGGCTTTGGCACTTAGATATGGCACTTAGAGATATGAAAACTCCAAGGTCTTTAACAGGGTGGGGGGTCATCTGTAAAGTAATGTCCATTAAGCTTGTACTTAGTGTTATGGTTCTTTTTCCCAATATGTAAGACTGAGCATTTACTGGTTGAGATTTGGAGTTGCCAAGTTTTAGACCAATCGGATACAAATTAAGGTCTTTTTGAAGGGTAGAAGTATTGTTGGTGGTGTTAAATAGTTTGACATCGTCAGCAAAGAGAACACAATAACTTGAGATAAGGTCACAGAGATCATTAATGTATAGTATGAAGAATGTTGGTCCAAGAACGCTGCCTTGGGAAATGCCACTTTTGACAGGAACAAGATTTGATAGAGCATTGACAATTTTGTTTAACAGGAAGGCATTTATCCAATTGTGAAGAGGTCCTGAAATGCTGTAGGATTTTAGTTTTAGGAGAAGTTTATCATGTACTACTGAGTCAAAAGCTTTGCAGAAGCCTATGTAGATTGCATCTATTGCTTTGCCTTGATCAAGGTTACTAGTTCATATGTTTTTACAGTCGAGAAGTTACAAGTTACATGATAATTTTTTTCTGAAACCAAATTGTTTATTAGAGAGTAGGTTGTTTGTTTCTAGGTGGAGGGTAATGGATTGGTTTATGATAGATTCCATTACTTTGCAGGTGACGCAGCATAGAGAGATTGGTCTGTAATTTTCAACTAGGCTGGGATCTCCTTTTTTGAAGATAGGGATGACTGTGGCTAGAGACCAAAGTTTGGGAAGGGAACTAGTCGTGAAAGCTTTATATAGCAGAACTTAGGGGTTCTGCTATATTAGTAGAAAGCTTTTTTAAGAAGTATGCACATAGTCCATCAGGCCCAATAGATAAAGATGGTTTCAGGTTGTGAAGAGCTTTTTCAACATTCTCTTCTGTGAAGTCTATATGTGTTAAGTTGTTGTACTCATTGTTAGTACGATTGGGGAATGTCAGATATGAGCCATCACTGTTAACAAAGACTGAGCCAAAGAATGTGTTAAAGAGGTTTGCTTTAACTGTTTCATCAGTACATTCTTTGCTGTTAGATTCTTTTTGTGGTGGGATGGATCTTGTTTCTTTAAGTTTATTGTTCACAAAATTATAAAAAGCACAATTGGAATTTGTGCATGGTAGGTCTTCTTGCTTGGTGTGGTAAACAGTGCATTCAGTTTTTATTTGGTTGCAAATATTTCTGTAGTGGTTTTTGAAGTTTGCTACATAGCCCTTTTTGTTTCTTCTCCAGAGGATTTTTTTTTTTGATTGAAGCTTTTTTATTGATATGGATAATTTGGGTTTTTTGGTTGTTGTTGTTGTTGTTGTTTTGGTGATTTGTGGTACGTATAGTTTGATGATTCTATTGATTTCAAGTAGGAAGACTTTATAGTGGTCTTCGGCAGAGATACAGGTTGAGAATAGATTTTGCCATTCAAGAAATGAGAGATCGTTGTTTATAAGGTCATAGTTGGCTTTTTTAAAATTGTAGTTAGGAGTACTATTATTATGACAATTTATGTGAGGGCGTATATTGAGACAAAAGTCTATCATGCAGTGGTCACTGTTGTAAAAGGGTTCTTTTATTTGTAGTCCATAAATTGATTTCTTGTTATTGCAAAATATGAGGTCGAGGCAGTTGTTGAGTCTTGTATTGTTAGTTACTAGTTGTTCAAGACCTAGTAACGGTCTTGAGTACCTTCCTAGTACCTTTGTAACGGCGTTGTATAGTGTAGTATGGATTGGTTCAATCCATACTACAATCTGCAATTGAATCTGCAGTTGAAGCTTGGCTTGTCACTTAATTATAATTGATAGCTCATTTGTGCTCTCTCTTTTCTCACATGAGTTTCTACCTGTTTTCTGCCAACTAAGTATTTTAAGAATTTTCACAACACTGGCTATACAGTTGTAGCTTGATACTCCAAACTGCTTTGAAACTCATTGAATTTGGTATTCCACTCATTTTGATGTAAAAATTTTGTCCCAATATTCATCATTTGCTTGGTATTCAATGCATAAGCTAAAACTTATTAGTGTTGGCTGCGTTGTCACTCATTACATTATTCCTTTTTTTAATATCAAATTTTTAAATTTTATATTACATATACATATAAATGTGTAAACAGTGTGACACCTGGGTGCCATAAATTTCAGTACAAATAAAATGATACTATTAATCATAGTTATCACATTCATCCAGCTTATATATTTCTAATAGTAATACACATTTATATCAAATTATAATATTTCATTATTTCATATTGTTTAAACATACATAATACTACAGCTGTTCAATTTCTAAACCTCTCATCATTATACTTATCATATTGTATAAAAATGTGTATATTAATATTCCCCCTTCCACTTATTTCTGTCTTTATTCTTATATTCATGTGACCATTATATTAAAAGATGTTCCCTTTTTACGATACTATCCTTCATTATTTCATTGTTTGATATTGAAATATGCAATTGTAATACCAATCACAATATTATTTAAACATACAAATTAACTCTGTCTATATCAAATCTATATGATTCCACTATTAACCTGTTTAAACCAGTATTAAAATATGTTCTTTCATAATTTTATTAGTCATTATTTATCCTTCATTATTTCATTATTCAATATTTCAATATATTATTCTAATGCCAATCACAATATTATTTAAAAATACAAAATAACTCTATTCATATTCTTGCTTTCATCCAATCTTTATGATTCTAGTATTAACATACATGTTTATATTAAAATATGCTCTTTTCATTATTTAATTGCTCAGCGTTTACTAATCACAATATTGTTTAAGCTTGACTATTTTAATTTCTCCTTATGCCACCATTATAAAAAAAGGAAAGAAAACGAAAGAAAAAGAATTTTTTTCTTTTTTCTCTTCCCTTTCTTCTTTTTCCTATCTGCCTTCTAGCCATCATCTCTTGCCCACATCAACATTTTAATTCTTATTCTTTTTTTAACTTGTGTCCCATATTCTTCTCTTAAATATTTATCTCTGTCTGTATCTGCATCTGCATCCTGCCTAGTTAATCTAAGTATTTTTCACATCCCTACCCTTTTCCACTGTCTAGCTTTAAAGTTATCAGCTCTAAGCCGTCTCCCTTCCCATAGTATCTTCCTGCTCCTCCTGTTCTCTTTTCATATCTCTTAAAATATTTCCCTCCTGGTTTGATTCATCAAACATTATTAGTTTTATTAATGATTACTCATGATCTTCTTTCCATTGATTCTTCAATTCTGTTTTTCCCTTTATTTTTTCTGCTAGCTCCTTCCTTTCCTGGGCATCTTATTCATTAGTCATTGTCCTTTGTATGATGTTTTCCAGTTTTTGATCTATGCCATTCATTGATTCTATCATTGCCTTATGTTCTTTCTGTATAATATCCTTTATGCTTTGAAACATCAAATCCATCTCGATCAAAGTTCCGCTCGTTTGCTCCTTCTGTTGCATCTCATCTTGTTTTAATAAATTCCACTTTTAGTCAATAGCTCAAGAACCATTTATTCCAACCTGGGTGATTCTTCAAAGTATCCACTGATTACAGTTCTTTATGTTCTATAAATAGTCAGGCCCATTTATATAGTCCAGGGAGTTATCCAAGCCTCTTTGAATCACCTTTCTAGATTAAGTCAAATATCTTAACATTCAGGGATCACTTTAATTAAATGTCTTCCTTGTTCTCATGTTTAAATCTCCAATGGTCATAGAGTAGATGTATATAGTCTAATAAATATTTTCACAGTCCTTTAAATGGGTATTCCCAGGTTTGTATATTTTCCTTTCATCAGCAGGCATTGCTCTTAGGTTAATTTTCATTATTTCATATTGTTTAAACATACATAATACTACAGCTGTTCAATTTCTAAACCTCTCATCATTATACTTATCATATTGTATAAAAATGTGTATATTAATATTCCCCCTTCCACTTATTTCTGTCTTTATTCTTATATTCATGTGACCATTATATTAAAAGATGTTCCCTTTTTACGATACTATCCTTCATTATTTCATTGTTTGATATTGAAATATGCAATTGTAATACCAATCACAATATTATTTAAACATACAAATTAACTCTGTCTATATCAAATCTATATGATTCCACTATTAACCTGTTTAAACCAGTATTAAAATATGTTCTTTCATAATTTTATTAGTCATTATTTATCCTTCATTATTTCATTATTCAATATTTCAATATATTATTCTAATGCCAATCACAATATTATTTAAAAATACAAAATAACTCTATTCATATTCTTGCTTTCATCCAATCTTTATGATTCTAGTATTAACATACATGTTTATATTAAAATATGCTCTTTTCATTATTTAATTGCTCAGCGTTTACTAATCACAATATTGTTTAAGCTTGACTATTTTAATTTCTCCTTATGCCACCATTATAAAAAAAGGAAAGAAAACGAAAGAAAAAGAATTTTTTTCTTTTTTCTCTTCCCTTTCTTCTTTTTCCTATCTGCCTTCTAGCCATCATCTCTTGCCCACATCAACATTTTAATTCTTATTCTTTTTTTAACTTGTGTCCCATATTCTTCTCTTAAATATTTATCTCTGTCTGTATCTGCATCTGCATCCTGCCTAGTTAATCTAAGTATTTTTCACATCCCTACCCTTTTCCACTGTCTAGCTTTAAAGTTATCAGCTCTAAGCCGTCTCCCTTCCCATAGTATCTTCCTGCTCCTCCTGTTCTCTTTTCATATCTCTTAAAATATTTCCCTCCTGGTTTGATTCATCAAACATTATTAGTTTTATTAATGATTACTCATGATCTTCTTTCCATTGATTCTTCAATTCTGTTTTTCCCTTTATTTTTTCTGCTAGCTCCTTCCTTTCCTGGGCATCTTGTTCATTACTCATTGTCCTTTGTATGATGTTTTCCAATTTTTTGATCTATGCCATTCATTGATTCTATCATTGCCTTATGTTCTTTCTGTATAATATCCTTTATGCTTTGAAACATCAAATCCATCTCGATCAAAGTTCCGCTCGTTTGCTCCTTCTGTTGCATCTCATCTTGTTTTAATAAATTCCACTTTTAGTCAATAGCTCAAGAACCATTTATTCCAACCTGGGTGATTCTTCAAAGTATCCACTGATTACAGTTCTTTATGTTCTATAAATAGTCAGGCCCATTTATATAGTCCAGGGAGTTATCCAAGCCTCTTTGAATCACCTTTCTAGATTAAGTCAAATATCTTAACATTCAGGGATCACTTTAATTAAATGTCTTCCTTGTTCTCATGTTTAAATCTCCAATGGTCATAGAGTAGATGTATATAGTCTAATAAATATTTTCACAGTCCTTTAAATGGGTATTCCCAGGTTTGTATATTTTCCTTTCATCAGCAGGCATTGCTCTTAGGTTAATTTTCATTATTACTAAAAATCTGATTTTAGTTATTTTAAATTGTAATTAAATTATAAAACCAATGTTAATTTTTAAATCCATAATTCCAGTATTTTATTTTAAATTGTCTTCCAATGTCATGTCTTTCCAATTTGGAAGTGCAATTTCCTGCATTTTTAAAGAAAAAAAAGTTTTTTTCCTCTCTTTAATCCTTTCCTTCGGGACTCTTTGCGACTTTACAAGACGTCCTTCTTTGCTTCACTGCCCCTCCAAGGCTGCTTTGGTTCCTTTCAGAACCCACCAACGGGGAGAACTCGGCATGGGAGCACGGAGACCTGTCTGATTTCGCTGCGATGTTAGCCAGAAGTCCCTATATTATTCCTTATGGGGAAAATTTTTTTGATATTCATCCTTTTTGGTATTTATTACACTTCCCAGAGCCAATTAACAATAAGTACCAAGGTATCACTATAATTAGGTATTTTATTTAAAAGTTTAAAAGTGATTTTAAAAATCTAGTTAAAAGTTAATGCTGAAGTCTAGTCTTCATTTAAGATTTATTCATAGATGAGGCTGAAAGGTTGATGGCATACATATGAGGTAAGGGATAGACCTCTGATCTATTTCAGGAATGGATTCTAGTTGCCCAGATTTTTACAACTTTACTGAACATTTTGTTTCACTTTACATATGTCGTTTAATGGAGAAGAATGAATGTGGTATATAGCCTTTTTCTATTAAAGATTCTCAATTTCTTCTCATTAGTAGAATGTTGATTTCCATATAACATTATTTTGAAGCTTCTTTGCTCTACAGCCTTCATTTTATTCTGCTTCTACTCTTTTGCAGTCCTGCTTCATTGTTCCTTGCCCCAAAGCTTTGTATTTTCCTCTTGTGGTCCCTCCATTACTACTATGGCTTATGTGTGTTTCAGCTTTGGAGACATGTTATCGTATACGTTGACAGCATTTGTTGAGCTGATGGATCATGGAATTGTATCTTGGGATACTTTCTCAGTGGCTTTCATAAAAAAGGTAAAGTTTATGTTTATTACTAATATCCAAATTGGTATGGGGACAGCCTCATTTTATATTTGTTTCTGTCTCATTTACATATAAAGTAAAGAATGGGTGGCACATACAAAATAAATAGATAAATGACTGGGTTTACACATTGTGCTATTTGTACAAGTATCATAGTCATCTTACAGTGTGTTAACGCTGAGTATTCCTGCAGAGTTATTGCAGCACACCTGGCTATTTCTTATCTGGAAAATTGGAGGAAAACAGTTGTGAGGATGGCTGTTGCAGAGGAATAGTAGATACTCCTCCAGTTGAAATGTTTATGGATTATGCCTGCAAACATGACTAGTCTGCTATCACAGTTGGATAATCAGAACATTAATATTATGTTCAAATTCTATTGATCTTGTTGGAGGATTTACTTTCACTCTGGATTTACAGAAAAATTGTGATTTATTTATAGATTGCAAGTTATGTGAGCAAGTTCCAAAACGATATTGCTATACTACAAAGATCATTAGCCATTTTAGAATCAATGGTACTGAATGGTCATGATCTGTATCAGAAAGTGGCACAAGAGATAACAATTGGGCAATTAATTCCACATCTACAAGGGTAAGTTTTCTGTGGTTTTCTTTTAATTTCCTTCTTGTTTTAGGCTTGGAAAACTTCAGATTAGAAACAAGTACAGGTACTAGTATAAAAACATATAAACTATTTAAAAACTCTTCAAAAGAATCAAAATTTAATAAAGATGTAGCTCCTTCCTTGATTTTTAAATGAACAATTAGCAATTAAAATATAAAGTGCTTTTTTTAACATGAAGAATTAAATGCTGATTAAAAAAAGACTAGGTGGTTGATTGAGGAAAAGTCTAACTAATATCAATTTTCCAGCTTACACATTCCTCCTGCTGGTGTCCCCATGCGCTTTATTAAATTCAGTCAGAATAGAGCTGGAAGGGATCTTGGAGGTCTTCTAGTCCAATCCCCTGCTCAAGCAGGAAACTCTACCAGGGGAGTCAAACTCGATTTCATTGTGGGGCGCATCAGGGATATGTTTGACTTCAAAGACTTCAAAGGGTGTGTGGGGCAGGGGGGGCACGGCCAGGGTGGGTGTGACAGCACTCTGCCTCCTGCAACAGTCTGCCAGCCAAAACAGGGGCAGGGGGTTAATTACAAGATATGGGCTTTGCTTTGTGACATCCAGGTCCAATGAGCAAGGAGTGTGAACTGCACAGAAAATACACTTTTGTTTGTTATGAAGAAATATCTCCAAAGTCGGATGTAGACTAAATGTAGATTAACTTTTAGCTACACACCTTTCCAGCAAACAGCAAATTTTGAAGCTCCAGGAAAAGAGGATTCATTTTAGTATGAGTAACCACAGTTTGCATGTTGGAGGTTCCTAAAGGAATGCTGGGAAACTCTGTATTTTAAAGAACATTTGAGGAAGGGGTGTGGAATAGCCCTTCTCTGCCTGAGGCTGTAGAGACTTGGCACCAATGAAGATGCTTTTTGTGAAGCAACTGATCAACACTGACAGGGTAAGCCACTAGTATATAAAAATAAGACCAAATTCCACTCCCTTCTACTACTGATGATGTTACCTAGCTTGGTAATGAAACATCTGCAAGAAAACCGTAAAGCTCAGAGAGCACCAAGGACCCCACAATTCAACCCTGAGCTAAAAATATTATCTTCCATCAATAAACACTTTTTGGTTAAAGAGACTCAGAGCCTGCATTATATGAGATGGCTCCCAGTGGATTTCATTTTTAAATTTTGATATGATTTTGTAAATAAGGAATGTAGAATTATAATGGCTGAGTCTTTGATCCTTCGTACATGAAAAAAACAAAAAACAAAGCTAAGCTAACAAATAAAAAGCTTTTGGAAAAAAAAGACTCGGGGAAAAAAAAGAGTGAAAGTGTAAGAAAGAAGGAAAACTGAAAAAGAATACTTCCAACTTTCTTTGGTACAGATCTAAGAAAAAAATATATCAAACTCTTACTCTAAGATTAACATTTGTATACATTATTTCCATATTCCCATATCTAATCATCAAAGCCCCAGATCAACTTTTAATTTCAGTTTCTCACAAAAAGTCCGGTAATGGTTCATATCGCTTTAATGACTATTTGTTAAGGAAACCACAACTGATTTATTTAATTGCACCAAACTCTAAATAAAACAGAAATGGAAAATCCTAAGCTCTAGTTTGCCTATGCTTCTCAATGTCTATGCTTCTCAACTTTGGCAACTTTAAGGTGCATGGACTTCAATTCTCAGAATTCCCCAGGCAGCATGAGCCACGGGCCTCTGAGGCTCAGGCTGCTAATGCAGTCTGTTATTAATCTGTTATTAATTGCTGCCTGCAATTACTGCAGGTTCTAGTCCCACCAGGCCCAAGGTTGACTCAGCCTTCCATCCTTTATAAGGTAGGTAAAATGAGGACCCAGATTGTTGGGGGCAATAAGTTGACTTTGTATTAATATACAGATGGATGAAGACTATTGCTTAACATAGTGTAAGCCGCCCTGAGTCTTCGGAGAAGGGCGGGATATAAATGCAAATTTTAAAAAAAAGTCTGCCCATCTTAAACTTGCTAAAACTAAGAATATAGATAGAGATTATCTATAGATCTATAGATAGGGATTATTCCATTCTCCATATCCAGATCTTTTACATTTCTATTCAATTTTTTTCAGTTATAATAAGAATAAAATTTCATAATTGAATACTTCTAGTAGTTACATAGTGTTAAAAAATAAAACTTAGCCATTAATCCCCATCTTATAAAAAAGAATTTCTAGTTGTCATCAATAATGACACCTTTTATTACATAGAATATTTCTGGTTAAGTCATATAGGTGATACTAATTTCCTAAAATATCTCATTAGAACTTTTGTCTGAAATGATGTAGAGTTTCCTGCCTGGGCAGGGGGCTGGACTAGAAGACCTCCAAGGTCCCTTCCAACTCTGTTATTATATTATGTTTAACTAATATTACCTGGTTATAAGAAATGAGTATGAAACAGTTTGGAAACAGATCATGCACTGTACAGCACAAATAACTTCCTATTGCAATGGGCAGTATGATCTAGTAAACAAAGGGAAGATAAGAAGGATGCACTCTCAGGTACTTCCTGATCTTTATTCAAAGATTATATGAAAATATTGCAGAATGATGAAACGAGATGGGACTGTTGGCTAATTCAACAATCCAAAGTAATAGTCCAAATAAGCACAGATTCCTCACAAAACATGGCATACAATCGTGCTGCATCCAGGAAACCAAAATCATAAATATTAATACCACTTTCATTGTACTTACAGTAACAGAACTTTGTCTGAAAATGCTTCTCTTCTCCACTACTTTTGGGAAGGAGGAGAAATTTAGGAGAGTGAATTCTAAGACCAAATTACATTTCTGGCTTGATGCATGTTTTGGAGTTTTTATTTGGCGAGGGGTTTTTCTGGAATGCTGACAGTTCATTTATCAGATCATTGTCTAGGATGTGGCTTTTCTTCCTAGATTTCATAGTTATTCTCATATCTCATTAGATCCTATTGTTTCTATTTGCAAATTAGTGCAGTAAATTTGATCATCAGCCTGCAAAGGATGTTACATATTCATGCCATCTCTTGTAAAAAAGAAGTCTTCCCTTTCCCCTTCCTTCTGTCTGTCCATCTATCCATCCATCCATCTGTCAGGCTGACTCTAGTGGAAAAATACAGCTCTGCAAGTAATCAGACCAGCTACAACAAAGCAAATAGGGAACCAGTAAAGTTGTGAACCAGTATTCACAAAATTAATGAACCCATTGGTAATTGTCAATGGTAACCTGGAATACTGCATTTTGCACCTTGTGAAGTTTCAGGTGAACCCTCTAGAGCAGGAGTATCGAACTTGCAATGACACAACATCGCATGACATGTCGCAACTCCCCCCCCCTTTGCTAAAATGGAGGTGGGCATGGCCAGCACATGATGCATCCAGACCACAAGTTTGACATCGCTGCTCTAGAGCATATTGCAGTAGTCTAAATAATAAGTGGCCATAAGATCATGATCATGAGTTCCTGTAGCTCTAATTGAATATCATGTACTATTCTTACTGTTTTAAAATTGTATTCAATGCAGGGCTGATCAAGAAATTCAAACATATACCATTGCTGTGATAAATGCACTTTTCTTTAAAGCACCTGATGACAGGCGGCAGGTGAGTTTGTTTCTCTAATAATGTTGGTAAAGAATGAATTGCTATCATCCAATCACATCAGTGAAAAGAAAGCACAAATTGTTAGCTGCATGAATGAGACAATTGTAGCTTTATCTTTTTACAGGAAAGTTATGTTTTGGTGAAGTTGATACTCTCTATCATGAATTACAGATATATTTCATCTGTCAAGTATATACAGAATAGTTTATTTTCTTTTGGGCTGCCTTTTTTGTAAAACTTGTTGAAAAAATTAGCCTTTTCTTGGGAGATAGGGCAGGGAAGAGTCAGAAAGTTACCTATTTCCTTAAAAGCAAAGTAAGAAGTTATACATCATTCATATACTATATTATCAAGAAATAAAATGTTTGGCAGTACTGCTAAAGAGCCAAATGAAGCATATAACCTATAAAATATATGGATATCTTTGCCTTTAGTGACAAATGAGTTTTCCTAGTCCCCATACTATATATTCAGTAAGTGATTCCAGATGGTGTACATCATAATTTTGCAAATCTGTATTGCAAGATTATACGGTGTTCTTAAACTAAGTTATTCCTTTTTCTTTTTTTTTCAAAATCAGGAAATGGCAAATATTTTAGCACAGAAACAACTTCGGGGAATCATTTTACAAGTAAGTATTTTAGCTTTTTTAATTTTCTAAATTATATGTTATCCTTTTAACACATGCGTAATATTCTGGTGTTTAGAACCAGAACTGAATTAATTCACATTTCTCTGTTCAGCAGCACTGACAATGTTATAGCTTTGTGATCCTATCCAAATCCAGTTCACTAACATTATGTTTTGTTCTTTCAGTTGCTTGGTAATTTCTTTTTATTCATTTTATTTATTTATTATATATTCAGGCAGGGTAACTGGAGTTTTACTGAATTTAAGCAGGATTTATATATGATACAGTGAGTCACAAATTAGGCCTGTGCTACAAAGGAAGAGGGGAAAATGTTAAAGGAAAAAGAGGAGAAAAATGTTTAAAAGATCAGATAAAAGACAAAATTTATTAACAAATAATATACCATCAGAAATGTATTGATCTTCACATAACAAAAGTTTGTCCTGAATATTAATCCTTCATTTTGAAAGCATATTTTTAATCGGACACATTTTTTACAGATTATTTTGTCTCTTTGTAGGAACAAAGAGAAATTTACAACTTTCATTTTATATTAGGTACAGTAAAATTACATCAATAGCAAAATATCTAACAATCCAAGTTTCATCATATCAACCTGATTGCATTTCTGATATTTATTGTTTTTCTTTCCACTGTCAATAAAGTTGGATAGAATGTTGCTGATCAATACATTAGATGAAAGTTCTCCTGCTTCTTTTGCTCTTTCTTTTATTTTTCAGTATGTTATCAGAGCTCAAAGGGCCATTAATAATGAAATGGCACATCAACTTTATGTTTTGCAAGTACTCACCTTTAACTTACTGGAAGATAGAATGATGACTAAAATGGACCCTCAAGATCAGGTAAATAAACCACCTTGCTATGCTGCTGAAATGGGCAGTCCTCAGGAATTTGTGGCTGTCAAAGCATCCTTGGACCACAATAACAATTGTGGCTTTTCTTTTAGAATAGAATAGAATAGAATTCTTTATTGGCCAAGTGTGATTGGACACACAAGGAATTTGTCTTGGTGCATACGCTTTCAGTGTACATAAAAGAAAAGATACATTCGTCAAGAATTATAAGGTACAACACTTAATGATACTCATAGGGAACTAATAAACAATCAAATCATATTAGGAAAAGTCAATATAAATCCTAAGGATAGCAGCAACAAGGTTACAGTCATACAGTCATAAGTAGGAGGAGATAGGTGATAGGAATGATGTGAAGATTAATAATAGTGCAGATTTAGTAAATAGTTTAACAGTGTTGAAGGAATTATTTATTTAGCAGAGTGATGGCATTCAGGAAAAAACTGTTCTTGTGTCTACTTGTTCTGGTGTGCAGTCTCTATAGCGTCGTTTTGAGGGTAGGAGTTGAAACAGTTTATGTCCAGGATGTGAGGGGTCTGTAAATATTTTCACATCCCTCTTTTTGATTCGTGCAGTATACAGGTCCTCAATGGAAGGCAGGTTGGCAGCAATTGTTTTTTCTGCAGTTCTAATTATCCTCTGAAGTCTGTGTCTGTCTTGTTGGGTTGCAGAACCAAAGCAGACAGTTATAGAGGTGCAGATGACAGACTCAATAATTCCTCTGTAGAACTAGATCAGCAGCTCCTTGGGCAGTTTGAGCTTTCTGAGTTGGTGCAGAAAAAACATTCTTTGTTATGCTTTTTTGATGACATTTTTGATGTTAGGTGTCCATTTTTGATCTTGAGATATGGTAGAATCTAGAAATTTGAAGGTCTCTACTGTTGATACTGTGTTATTTTGTATTATAAGAGGTGATAGTATGGAAGGGTTTCTCCTAAAGTCCACCACCATTGCTATGGTTTTGAGTGTGTTCAGTTCCAGATTGTTCCCGTCGCACCAAGAGGCTAGTGGTTCAACCTCCTGTCTATATGCGGATTCATCATTGTCTCGAATGAGACCGATCACAATTGTGTCATCTGCGAACTTCAGTAGTTTAACAGATGGATTATTTGAGATGCAGTCATTGGTAAATAGAGAGAAGAGAAGTGGAGAGAATACACAGCCTTGTGGGCCCCCTGTGCTAATTGTACAGGTATCTGATGTGGTTCTGCTTAGCTTCACCTGCTGCTTCCTGTTAGAAAGATTATGATCCACTTACAAGTGTGTTCAGGTACCACTAGCTGCTTTAGCTTAGTTAGAAGAATGTCTGGAATGATAGTGTTGAATGCTGAATTAAAGTCGACAGAGAGGACCCTTGCGTAGGTCTTTGGAGATTCAAGATGTTGTAGGATGTAGTGCAGAGCCATATTAACAGCATCATCTGTTGATCTGTTTGCTCAGTATGTAAATTGCACAGGGTCTAACAGCGAATCTGTGATGATTTTCAAATGGGACAGCACTAGCCTTTCAAAGATTTTCATAATTACAGATGTTAGAGCAACTAGACTGTAGTCATTCAATTCCTTGATGGTGGGCTTCTTTGACACTGGGATGATAGTAGAGCATTTGAAGTAAGAAGGAACATAGCACATCTCTAACGATTTATTGAAGATTCAGGTGAAGATGTGGGTCAATTGGTCAGCATAGACTTTTAAGCAAGAAGGAGTTATCTTGTCTGGGCCTGGAGCTTTTCCTGGCTTTTGTCTGTGAAATAGATCTTGCACTTCCTTTTCAGTGATCGCTAGGGGTTGGGAACCCAATGGGTTGGGTAAATTGAAGGAGGTTTGGCTGTTGATGGTGTGTCTGAGATGCAGGTTGTGGAGATAGGTGGCTGTAGTTTCCTTTCAAACCTAGAGTAAAACACGTTCAGGTCATCTGCAGTTGTTGATTTCCTTCAGCCTGGGAAGGAGATTTGCCATAACCGGTGATATTTTAAAGAATTTTTCACATGTTTGCTGGCTCATTTGTTGAGAACTGATTCTATAGCTTTTCAGAGTAGCTTCTTTTTGCTGTTCTGATCTCCCTTTTAAATACATTTCTGGCCTGATTGTACAGCATTTTATCACTTTTTCTGTAGGCTTCCTCTTTGGAATGACATAGCTGCTTACGTTTAGCTGTGAACCAAGGTTTGTTGTTACTGTATATTCACAAGTTCCTGTTCGGCACACATAGGTCTTCACAGAAGCTGATATATGATGTTACAGTCTCTGTGCATTCATCTAAGTCTGCAGAGGTACTTTCAAAAACATTCCAATCAGTGCAGTCAAGGCAAGCTTGTAGCTTTAACTTTGCCTCCTCCATCCAGGTCTTTATTGATTTAATTGTTTAATTGTTTTAAATAAGGGTTTTTTAAGGGGGGGGAGGGATATGACGGGTGGGGGAGAAAACCCGTTGGGGAGGGAGCCAGTCCCCGGCCTTGGTCGCGGCATTATGACATCTGGTCTGAAGGCAGAGGGGGAGGGGTTCGTTTCAGGATTAGAGGGTCGTTCAATCTGTACGGTAAGTGGGAGAGGCAGATATGGCGGAGGGGGGGGGCGTATCGAGTGTTGGGAGCACGTGCTCGCTGTTTGAAAGCGATCACGTGCTCCAGCCCCTCAGTCCCTACCCGTTCCTCGGGCGGCCATGATCCTCAGAGCCTGGGTTTTCGATTGATGTTATGTAATGCTCGGTCCGTGGTTAATAAAGCTCCCCTGATTTGTGATCTTATTCAGGGGGAGTCCGCGGACCTTATGGGCATTACGGAGACCTGGTTGGGCCCAGAGGTGGGGGTCCCCCTTGTTGAGTTGTGCCCTCCAGGTTTCCGAGCATTCCATCAACCGAGGGCCCAAGGTAGGGGTGGGGGGGTGGCGGTTGTTATTAGGGAAGATCTAGAGCCTAGGGAGGCCACTGTTCCTCAGATTGCTGGTTGTGAATCCCTCTTTGTGAGGTGGGGTCATAGGAATCAGTTGGGCTTGTTGATCACGTACCTGGCTCCTTGCTACGTGACTACAGCCCTACCTGAGTTGCTGGAGGTACTTGCCGGGGTGGCAGTTGAGACCCCCAGACTTATAGTCATGGGGGATTTCAACTTGCCATTGACCGGCTTGTCATCGACTGCAGCTCGGGAGTTCCAGGCTTCCATGACGGCCTTGGACCTGATTCAAGTAAATGATGGCCCTACGCACATGGGGGGAGGCATGCTGGACCTACTTTATATCTCTGGACAGTGGTTAAATGATCTGGAATTAGATGATTTAGTAACAGAACCGGTGTCATGGTCAGATCATTTCCTCCTTTGCCTGGACTTCCAAACTGCCACCCACCACCGCAGGGAGACGGAGCCAATACGTTGGTTCCGTCCCAGGCGCCTGATGGACCCTGAGAGGTTCCTGACGGAGCTTGGGCCATTTCCTGAGGATCTGGCCCACGGCACTGCTGAAGAACTAGTTGCGGCCTGGGAATGGGGCTTTGGACCGTGTCGTGCCTTTGCGGCCTCTGACCCGGCGCAGATCTCGTCCGGCCCCTCGGTTCTCTGAGGGGCTGAGGGAGATGAAACGCCGGAGAAGACGCCTAGAGAGAGTACTTGGAGGTCCAGTCGTTCCGAAGCTGATCGGACACTAGTTAGGTCCTATTCTAGGGCCTACCTAGTGGCAATGAGGGAGGCGAGGCGTTCCTACGCTTCCACCCTCATTGCGTCGGCAGATAACCGCCCGGCCGCCCTGTTTCGGGTGACCCGCTCTCTCCTTCATCAGGAGGTGCGGGATGACCCTTTGCAGGGACGTGCCGAGGAGTTTAGTGGTTATCTATACGATAAAATCGCTCAGCTCCGGGATGGTCTGGACCGAAATTGGGATGATCCAAGCGAGAGGGAGGAGCACGTCTTGTCGAGTCTGTTTGGGATGAGTTTGATCTTGTGACTCCTGAGGACGTGGACAGGTTGTTGGGGAGGCTCCACGCCACCACATGTTTACTGGACCCGTGTCCTTCCTGGCTGGTGCTGGCCACTCAGGAGGTGACACGAGGCTGGCTCCAGGGCATCATCAACGCTAATTAGTTGGAAGGGGTTTTCCCTGCCGCCTTGAAAGAGGCGGTGGTAAGACCCCTCCTCAAGAAGCCTTCCCTGGACCCAGCTATTTTGGGTAATTATCGTCCGGTCTCCAACCTTCGCTTTGTTGCGAAGCTTGTAGAGAGTGCTGTGGCGTGGCAGCTGCCCCAGTACCTGGATGAAGCTGTCTATCTAGACCCGTTCCAGTCCAGCTTCCGACCCGGATACAGCACGGAGACAGCTTTCGTCGCGTTGGTGGATGATTTCTGGAGGGCCAGAGACAGGGGTTATTCCTCTGCCCTGGTCCTGTTAGATCTCTCAGCGGCTTTTGATACCATCGACCATGGTATCATGCTGCGTCGGTTGGGGGGATTGGGAGTGGGAGGCACCGTTTATCGGTGGTTCTCTTCCTATCTCTCTGACCGGTCGCAGATGGGTCGCAGGGTGGCAGAGGTGTGCCGCAAGTCGCCTCACTTGTGGGGTGCCGCAGAGGTCGATTCTCTCGCCCCTCCTGTTCAACATCTATATGAAGCCGCTGGGTGAGATCATCAGTGGCTTTGGGGTGAGATACCAGCTGTACGCTGACGACACTCAGCTGTACTTTTCCACCCCAGGCCAACCCAACGAAGCTGTTGAAGTGCTGTCCCGGTGTTTGGAAGCCGTACGGGTCTGGATGGGGAGGAACAGGCTCAAGCTTAATCCCTCCAAGACGGAGTGGCTGTGGATGCCGGCACCCCGATTCAGTCAGCTCCAGCCGCAGCTGACTGTTGGAGGCGAGTTATTGGCCCCAAAGGATAGGCTGCGCAACTTGGGTGTCCTCCTAGATTGACGGCTGTCATTCGAAGATCATTTGACGGCCGTCTCCAGGAGGGCCTTTCACCAGGTTCACCTGGTTCGTCAGTTGCGCCCCTTCCTTGATCGGGATGCCTTGTGCACGGTCACTCATGCGCTCGTTACCTCCTGCTTGGATTATTTTAATGCTCTCTACATGGGGCTCCCCTTGAGGTGCACCCGGAGGCTTCAGCTAGTTCAGAATGCAGCTGCGCGGGTGATAGAGGGAGCTTCACGCAGCTCCCACGTAACACCTCTTCTGCGCAGACTGCACTGGCTACCTGTGGTCTCCCGGGTGCACTTTAAGGTTTTGGTTACTACCTTTAAAGCGCTCCATGGCTTAGGGCCTGGGTACTTATGGGCCTGCTGTTACCTCATGCCTCCCACTGACCCGTACGCTCACACAGAGAGGGACTTCTCAGGGTGCTGTCCGCCAAGCCATGCTGGCGGCCCCCATGGGTAGATCCTTCTCTGTGGGGGCTCCTACCCTCTGGAACGAGCTTCCCCCGGGCTTACGCCAAATACCTGACCTTCGGACCTTCCGCCGCGAATTAAAAACATACTTATTTATTCGCGTGGGGCTGGCTTAAATTTTATTGGTTTTAAATTTTATTGGTTTTAAAGTTTTACTAGTAATTTTTTAGTGGGTTTTAGTTTTCATGTTCCAAAGTTTTAGGCCAATTTATGTAATAAGTTTTTTAATTTGTATTTTAATTGTATATTATATTGTTTGTTTTACCTGGCTGTACACCGCCCTGAGTCCTTCGGGAGAAGGGCGGTATAAAAATTGAATAAATAATAATAATAATAATAAGTTTTGTGGTTTTAAGTCTTTTCCTGTAAGCAGGTACAAGGTGAATCATGCAGTGATCAGAGTGTAAAGACCAATAACCATCTTTTAGCATTGTGTAGCAATAGTCTAAAGTATTCTTGCCTCTAGTGGGACAATTGAAATGTTAAAAGTATTTTGGTAGCTCTTTCCTTAAGTTTCCTTTGTTTAGATCTCCCGAAATAATGGCCAGTGAATGGCTTTTTTCTCTCATCACTAATGTTTGTAGCTCTCACTGTAGGAGGGGAAATTTGGAATATTTGATTTATTTAAAAGGCTATCTAGAGATGTGAATATTCAGAAAAGCTGCAGAGACTCTATATGCTCATAACTATCTTTGAGAACAGACCTCAAATTTAAACAATGAGACATCCCCACTCCAAGATCGCACCACCAAAGGCTGCCTCGGTGAAATGCTTTCTAATGGTTTCTTTACTTTTAATTATTCTCTGCGACTTACTACGAATTTTATATTCACAAGACCATCTGCTACGAATTAAGCAACATTTCTTTAAGGAGCAGCTTTCTGTGATCTCAATCCCCCACCCCCCAGTCTTTACAAATTGCAGAATCATCAGGTAAAAAGAAGGGAAGAGGCTTATGCTTATATATCAACAACAGCTGGCCTCAGGATATAACTATAATATATAAATTCTGTGATGAAAACTTAGAGTCTTTACTTATCAACTGTAAACTATTTTACTGTCCATCCTCATTTTACTGTCTTCATTTTTACTAATTTCTACTAATTATTGTCCTCATTTCTACTCATTGTTCTTTATGTCCCTCCACAAGCCTGTGTAAACAAGGCATTACGAACTCTAGCTGACCAGATTATGGAGGCTGAAGCCAAATACCCTGATTCACTGGCCATTATTTTGGGGATCTAAACAAAGCAAACTTAAGGAAAGAGCTACCAAAATACTTTCAGCATGTCAATTGTCTCATTAGAGGCAAGAATACTTTAGACCAGTGGTAGTCAACCTGGTCCCTACCGCCCACCCGCCCATATGGGTGTTCCAGCTTTCATGGTGGGCAGTAGGGGTTTTGTCTGATAGTGAAGCACTTTCCTTTTTTTTAATTGAATTGACTTTTTTAAAAAAATTAATAGCATTATTTAAAAACATTTTCATTAGATTTTCATAAAATTCCCCATGACAATTTAAATTTTTGAAAATATACTCTTTGTATCGCCTGCACATAAATTTAGTTCATGTTACATAAGTGAAGCTAATGGTGCTATAGTGTGACCGCAAACAAAAGAGCCACATCCAGAATAGCTCACGCATCTTCCCCCACGTACCCAGCTGTAACAGACAAGCAGAGCTGGTAGCTGGCGCCCCCCTCAAACCCAATCCACGATGCACAAGAGGCATGTGCAGATGACGATACATGGCGCGTTACTGTGGAACTGGTGGGTGGTTAGAAAATTTTACTACTAACAGAGATACAAAAGTGGGTGGTAGGTATAAAAAGGTTCACTACCCCTGCTTTAGACCATTGCTACATGACACGATACTATAGAGCTCTGCACACTAGACACAAGAACAGTTTTTCCCAAAACGCCATCACTCTGCTAAACAAATAATTCCTTCAACACTGTCAAACTAGTTATTAAGTCTGCATTATTATTAATCTTCTCATCATTCCTATCACCCATCTCCTCCCACTTATGACTATATGACTGTAACCTTGTTGCTGGTGTCCTTAAGATTTACTTACTTATTTGTTCCCTATGACTATCATTAATTGTTATAATTCTTGATGAATGTATCTTTTAAGTACGCTGAGAGCAGGGGTGAAATGCTCCCTGTTCAGACCAAATCGCCTGATCCGGTAGCGATGGCGGCGGGCAGTTCGGTGAACTGGTATCAAAAACCCCTGCCCCACCCCATGCCCAGCTGAGCCGCACTATCATCAGAAGTTGTTGTTGTTGTTTTTTACTTTTAAAAGCATTTTTCTTCGGCTGAAGAACTGCTTTTAAAAGTTTTTTTAAAAAGCCGGATGATTGCATGGCTCAGTTGAGATCTCAATGCCTTTTAAAAGTATTTTTTCTACAACCTCTTCGGCTGAAGAGGTTGTAGAAAAAAATATTTTTAAAAGCTCCTCTGCAAATCCCAGCTGAGTTGCCTGATCATCAGAGCTTTTCTTTTCTTTTAAAGGCAAAAAAGGTGCTTTTAAAAGAAAAGCTTCTGATGATAAGGCAACTCAGCTGGGATTTTTTTATTTTTTTATTTTTATACCGCCCTTCTCCCGAAGGACTCAGGGCGGTGCACAGCCGGAGATAAAATACAAAATATGTACAATTAAAACAAATTAAAACATAGCAAAATTACAAAAACGGCTAATAATTAAAATTAAATTTAAAATATTTAAGAATATTAATAAAACCCCAATTTAAAATCAAACTATTATGCCAGTCCCGCTTGAGTAAATAAGTATGTTTTTAGCTCACGACAGAAGGTCCGAAGATCAGGCACTTGACGTAGGCCGGGGGGAGTTCATTCCAGAGCGTCGATGCTCCCACAGAGAAGGCCCTACCCCTGGGGGCCGCCAGCCTACACTGTTTGGCAGACGGCACCCTGAGGAGACCCTCTCTATGAGAGCGTACGGGTCGGTGGGAGGCATAGGGTAACAGCAGGCGGTCTCGTAAGTACCCGGGTCCTAAGCCATGGAGCGCTTTAAAGGTGGTAACCAAAATCTTGAAGCGCACCCGAAAGACCACAGGAAGCCAGTGCAGACTACGGAGCAGTGGTGTTACGTGGGAGCCACGAGCGGCTCCCATTACTACTCGCGCAGCTGCATTCTGGACTAACTGCAGCCTCCGGGTGCACCTCAAGGGCAGCCCCATGTAGAGAGCATTGCAGTAATCCAACCGAGACGTAACCAGAGCGTGAGTGACTGTGCATAAGGCATCCCGGTCAAGGAAGGGACGCAACTGGTGGACCAAGCGGACTTGGTAAAAGGCCCTCCTGGAGACGGCCGCCAGATGTTCATCAAAGGAGCCTTTTAAAAGCATTTTTTCTACAACCTCTTCGGCCGAAGCGGTTGTAAAAAATGCTTTTAAAAGCCTCTGAGAATCAGGCAACTCAGCTGGGATTTAATGCTTTTAAAAGTAAAAAAAAAAAAGTTGGCCATGCCCACCTAGTCACATAACCCCTTCCCACCAGCCACGCCCACAGAACCAATAGCAAGCAAATTTTACATTTCACCACTGACCGAGAGCATATGCACCAAGACAAATTCCTTGTGTGTCCAATCATATTTGGCCAATAAAGAATTCTGTCTGTCTGTCTGTCTGTCTATCTATTGGACAGGATTCTTGTTTAGACAAAGAGCTATCATTGATTTCTTTATTCTTTGCAGTAAATCTACTTTCTCAACTTTCTTATACCTATTTGTGAATGGAGAATATAGAAAGAAGCCTTAAAAAGGGAATTTGTGCAGCAAGAGACACTATATGAGTTACAGAAGCTTAAGACACCCATTTTACTTTTAAAAAATCTTTTAGCTATTTATAAAATCAGGCAATTTTCCAGGTTTGCTTTCCAAATAAAAAAATACGATAAGCTCCTATCACCACCTGGAAAATGACATTGAATTAAAAAGAGTCCCCTGACTGAAGTATATAGTGTTTCTATAGTGTGTATAGAATTGATGATCATTATAATATAGCTTCCCTATTCTGGTATTCTGAAGAAGATATTTTGAATTTCTATCATTCAAAATGGTCATTGGTGAGGTGATCATAGTTTGAAGGAATCATCAGGATTAGGTTGATTGTTTTTAAAGCTATTTCATCTAAGCAGAAATATTTAGTTTTCATGAGATGTATAATATATAATTGCAAATATTATATCTTATTGAATAACATTCAATTATATTAAGGAAAACTAATGATGTTACTTTTATCCAAAACTACTTGCTTTGAAATATGATTATTTTGAAGATTTTGATTTAAAAATCTCTTTAAAAACCCATCAGGCCCAGAGGGACATCATATTTGAACTTCGAAGAATTGCTTTCGATGTTGAATCTGAACCCAATAGCAATAGTGGTAATATTGAGAAGCGTAAATCCATGTATACCCGTGATTACAAAAAACTTGGCTTTATCGTAAGTATTCTTGTTTCATCATATTAGCATTCTAATCAGTTTTGTTTTAGTGATAATATGTTGTAACTTAGACAATGTTCACATTCAGTCCAGATTCTTGACTATTTCCTTTTTTCACTCATTTTTTCTGAGCTATTACTTGTGGAATGTGTAAGGATGGACTAAAGCTATCCTTTATTTTTCTGGAAATGTTCGCAACAGGATATCTATCAAAATTCTAAGTATTTCATGCATCTTTGATTTTAAGAAAGGGGTATGTTAGTATGATCAGAAGGCCTGCTCAAAGATATATGCTACTCATTTTTTCATTGGTGACTGCCCCATTATTTAATCTCTCATTCAGATATATTGCACATTGTTTATAACTCATCCTCGATAATATTTCCCAATGGAAGATTATCTAATTATAAACAGAAGTTAACAGTAAATTCCAAATCAAATCTGTTCAATTACAATATTCTGTCTAGGTCAGCCTAACTAACTTTTTTTCATAGTATTGTTTATATCAAGGGACTCCTTGTTTACAGGCTGCATGTAGCCCTCTGGGTCATTTTGGGTGACCTAGAACTGTCATAATTAGGGTCATAGTTGATCTTGCCATCACTCCAGAATCCTGAAAATCTGGGTTCATTATGGAGTAGAAGAAATATTAAGTGATATTTTAAAGCTCATTATGATCTCATTTATTTGAATAAGGTCTTAGTAGTTCTCCAGGTTCTGTGTTTTTGACATATGGTATGTGTAAAAATTACTGACCCATTAAGTCAAATATCAAGTGTTTCTTCCCAATAACTATTCTTATATACAGCACAAACCTCATGCTTATACGGTCAAATCTCTATTTATTTTCTGAGGCAATTCTTGTGTTTATTTATTTATTTTATTTATTTGTCACAACAGTATAGATAAGCATAAGCATGAAATAACTATACGATATATACGCATAAATATAATCATAAGTATGTAATAACTATATGAAATTGGATACAATCAAAGGGAACATTAGGACAGGAATGGTAAGCACGTTGTGCTCTTATGCACACCCCTTACAGACCTCTTAGGAATGGGGTGAGGTCAATAGTAGATAGTTTTTGGTTAAAGCTTTGGGGATTTTGGGAAGAGACCACAGAGTCTGGTAGTGCATTCCAGGCATTAACAACTCTGTTACTGAAGTCATATTTTCTGCAATCAAGACTGGAGCGGTTCACATTAAGCTTAAATCTATTGTGTGCTCATGTATTGTTGCGATTGAAGTCTTCAACAGGAAGGACATTGTAACAGATGATTCTATGAGTTAAACTCAGGTCATGTCGAAGGCGGCGGAGTTCTAAATTTTCTAAACCCAGGATTTCAAGTCTGGTGGCATAAGGTATTTTGTTGTAATCAGAGAAGTGGAGAACTCTTCTTGTAAAATATTTCTTGACACGCTCAATTGTATTAATGTCCAAAATGAGGTATGGGTTCCAGACAGGCAAACTGTATTCAAGAATTGGTCTAGCAAATGTTTTATATGCTCTGGTTAGTAGTGTAGTGTTTCTGGAGAAGAAGCTACGCAAAATTAAGCTTAAAGCCTTTTTTGCAATGTAGTTGCAATGAGCTTTGGCACTTAGATCATTTGACAGGAAAACTCCAAGGTCTTTAACAGGGTGGGGGTCATCTACAAGGCAATGTCCATAGAGCTTATATTTAGTATTTGGGTTCTTTTTTCCAATGTGTAAGACAGAGCAGTTGCTGGTTGAGATTTGGAGTTGCCAAGTTTTTGACCATTCCGACACAAAGTCAAGGTCTTTTTGAAGGGTAGCTGTATTGTTGGTAGTGTTAAATAGTTTAACATCGTCAGCGAAGAGAACACAATTACTTATAATATGGTCACAGAGATCATTAATGTATAATATGAAGAATGTTGGTCCAAGAACGCTGCCATGAGGAATGCCGCTATTGACAGGAACAGGATTTGATAGGGCACTGCCTATTTTGACCACTTGTTGTCTGTTTGACAGGAACGCTGTTATCCAATTATGGAGGGGTCCTGAGATGCCGTAGGATTTTAGTTTTAGGAGAAGTTTGTCATGTACCGCAGAGTCAAAAGCTTTACAGAAGTCTATGTAAATTGCATCTATTGCTTTGCCCTGATCAAGATTTGTAGTCCATATATTTTTGCAGTACAGAAGTTGTAAATTACAGGATAAATTTTTTCTGAAACCAAATTGTTTGTTAGAGAGTAGGTTGTTTGTTTCTAGGTGGAGAATAATGGATTGGTTGATGGTTGATTCCATTACTTTGCAGGTGACGCAGCATAAAGAGATTGGTCTGTAATTTTCAACTAGGCTGGGGTCTCCTTTTTTGAAGACAGGGATGACCGTGGCTAGTGACCAAAGTTTGGGAAGGGAGCTGGTTGTGAAAGCTTTTTCAAAGATTATGCTTAGGTGTTCTGCTATATTAGTTGAAAGTTTTTTAAGAAGTATGCACATAGGCCATCAGGTCCAATAGATAGAGATGGTTTCAGTTTGTGAAGGACCTTTTCAACATTATTTTCTGTGAAATCTATTTGTGTTAGGTCATTGTACTCATTGCTGGTACGACTGGGAAATGTTGGGTGTGAGCCATTAATGTTAACAAAGACTGAGCTGAAGAATGTATTAAAGAGGTTTGCTTTAACTGTTTCATCATTATATTCTTTGCCGTTAGATCCTTTTAGTGGTGGGATGGATCTTGAGTCTTTAAGTTTGTTGTTCAAATTATAAAAAGCACGATTGGATTTTGTGCGCAGAAGGTCTTCTTGTTTGGTGTGGTAATTGGTGCATTCAATTTTTATTTGGTTGCATGTATTTTTGTAGCGGTTTCTGAAGTTGGCTACATAGCCAGTTTTGTTTCTTCGCTAGAGGGATTTTTTGGGGGATTGGAGCTTTTTTATTGATATGGGTAATTTGTTTTTTCTTATTTTGGTGGTGGTTTGTTGTACAAATAGTTTAATGACTCTATTGACTTCAAGTAGGAAAACTCTATAGTGGTCTTCAGCAGTGATACAGATTGAGAATAGATTTTTCCAGTCAAGAGATGAGAGGTAGGTGTTTATAAGGTCATAGTTGGCTTTTTTGAACTTGTAGTTTGGAATACCATTATTATGAAGATTTTTGTAAGGGCGTATATTGAGACAAAAGTCTATCATGCTGTGGCCACTGTTGGAAAAGAGTTCTTATATTTGTAGTCCATAAATTGAGTTTGCGTTGTTGCAGAAGATGAGGTCAAGGCAGTTGTTGAGTCTTGTATTGTTAGTTACTAGTTGATCAAGACCTAGATTTGTAACAGCATTGTACAAATTGTTGATTCTTTGACAGTAGAATATCTATTTATCAGAAGAGGAATGAAAAAAAAAGCTGATAAATGGATTGTTATTAAATTTTGTTTTGTATAAATTTACAAAGATTTGTAAACAAAACAGAATTAAAGTTAAGCATGTGTACCAGTTGCAATTATTTAAATACTCTTCTGTAAAGAAATGCTCTGGAACTAGAATTTGTTCAGGGTAAACATAATAAGACCTTCCTATTATAGACTTCTAGGAGCAGAGTAGTTTCTGCTTATTTCAAGTTTATATGATTTACATTTGAACTGTCTCTAACCAATCACTGCTCATTTTTCTCTATTTCTGGGATTTTTTCTGGTCTATCTGAATATTTCTATGAATACAGAAAAATGCATGACATTACTTATCATTGTGGGTTTTGCTGGTTAAGTGCACATAATTATATATGCTGGATGATTGATTGCTGCTTTTTTGTGATGAGTTCTAAACATTCCTGCCAGTATAAGCTCTGAGGTTGTGGTTTACTGCTTCTGTTGCAGAACTGGTTAGTGATGCATATTTCCTTTTTCCATTAGTTGAGTCACTTGTGATAGAAAATGTGCTGTATTCAAGGAGACATTATAAAGAAATGTTACTGGTTAAGAGTTCATTCCTTCACCAGAAAGAAAAGGTTAAGATTTTCCCCTAAGATAAAAACTATAAATTCCTGCACATTTTTCTGCAAGAACTTTCAATCTGAAACCTTCTCACTGAACATTGTCAGTTGAGTGCAGAGGTCACATAAAGTACAGCTTTGGCTGATTTTTCTAAAGCTTTTGATCCATTTTTAAATGGAGAGCTTATTAAACTGGAGAAATATTTTTTATAAATGTTATAATGGTTTTAGTTTTCATCTTACATTAATACTTTTGGATTTATTTTGTTTTACTATAATTTTGTAAACATTTTCAATTATCAACACTGTGACAGAAGGCATTTCACTAAATGCATTGAGGCTAGTGAAGTTATCTACCTGTTTACACTGCATGAAAGAGATAGTATAAATTATCTCTTACCTTCTAGAACAGGGTTGTCAAACTGGCGGCCCATGGGCTGGATAGGTCACATGCACGCCATGCACACCACAGCTCCACAAAGGGAAAAAATGTCATGAAACATCACGTAATGGCAACATGGTGCTGCGAGTTTGATACCCATGTTCTAGAGGTAGGCAAGCCAGTTAGCAGATTAAAAACATTTCAGATACTTTGCTCGTAGACCATGGAGAATGATTGTAGGCTTAGTAATATTGCATTTGCATAGGCAAATGAAAAAGTGTTAATTAAGGAAAACCTCAGATGTTAACTCATTGCACCTAAAACTTTCTGGCAGTACACATGCTAAAAAACCAGAAATCTATACTATTTAATTTAAATAATGTATGCATTTGTGTGCATATATATATGTATATATGTATATATTCATTTTAATTTTTATTTTGTGCCTTCAGATCAGTGTTTGGCTCTTGGCAAAGTATTTCAGTAGTGGTTTGCCATTGATTTCTTCCTAGAATTGAGAGAGAGTGACTGGCCCAAGGTAATCCAGCAGGCTTTTTGTCTAGGGCAGGACTAGAACCCACTGTCTGCTATTTGTAGTCTACTGGCAATTCTTTAATTGCTATTTCAGACTAACTCTCTCTCTATATATATTCATATGTGATACAAAAAAATTAAACAGATGGAAAAAAATTAGAAATAAAAAGTTTCACAAACATTTTGTTATTAAATAAAATTAGAATGGGAGAGACGAAAATTTGAATAATGGTTCTAAATAGACCCAGTTAGATAAGTCGTGCTAAGTTACCCCTGCTGATTATGGAGGAAAGGTTAATACTTTCATTCTTATTTTGAGAACTAGTAAGATTGGAAACAAACCATCTGAAACCTGATTGGTTAATTTACTGGAACAAGACACAGGTGGAATCCATTTCTTTCTTTTTAAAAAACTACAAGAATGTAGTTTTTAAAAAAACAAGAATGTAAACATTGAGTTCACTATTCATAGGATTTGTATAGCAGTCACTGAAATTCTTTCAGAAAGACTTTGTTAGTTTTCTGTCTTTGAATGTCTGCCTGCACCTGCTTCCAGTTTTTATGTTTGCTGTGAGAAGCCTGACACTCATTGTTTGGAAGAAATAATTAGTTTGATTTCAAATTTCTTATATCTTTAAGAGTCCAAGTTACAGGGGAGGAAGGTGTTTTCATTGTGTGGGGTTTTTTTACCATTAAGTCACATACAGTATGTCACATCGGCTTTGCTTTTCACTAAAACCCCATGAGCCAATATTAAGATTGTTGTTAACATTAATAATTAAGGCAAAAGACTTTGCAAAAAGAAATAAGTATCTAAGAGTACATTTCTAGTTATAAAACTGGTCAGCTCATATCTTTTTCATATAAAAATCAGCCTGTAGTTACTGTAGATTTATGTTATTAGCTTATAAAAAATAGGAGGGATAATTCCTGTTGCTCTACTGTAAATAATGTATTATTCAAAAAGCTATTGGTAAAGCCAACATTTATCTTATATTTATCCAGTGGTAAAGCATGATATAACTGATACAACAAAGAGTCTGAGTTAATAAGTACATAGGTTTCAAATCTCCCTGTTTCATAAACCATAAAAATATTTATCTTGAAAGAGATTTTCAGTAATATGCAGGGATATGAAGTATAGGAGAGACACCTTGATGTTTGTTTTGGATATTTGTTAGGGTATTTTTAAAGGAGGGAAAAGTGTGATAAAAATTAGCTAGTGAAACTGAATGTAGTGATTTTCCAGAATCTCTTGGTTTGAAGAGCAAAGATCATTTTGAGTCGAACTTTCTGTCAAACCTGATTATACTTTGTCACTGTTTGTCCTTCAAAGCATTTACAGGACATGAGAAAACGTTTCTATCAAAAGTAGTTTTTTTGGAGTAGTATTTTATTTCTCTTAAGAATACTGAGCCAACGAAGCATTATTTACAATCAATTTTATCTAAATCTGAAAATTTAAATATAGTAGTATCTTAAAGATTAACTCATTTATAAGGTTTCTGATCAGATGAAGTAATTGTTATAGCCAATTTTAAGGAATTTGTCTATGTTTGAGAGCATTGCTTTGAATAGAGAAAATGCAATGGTATATCATTATACAAAATATTATGAATTAGTTGCTTTAATATCATATATATCTATTAGAGATAATCTTGTAAAAACATACTTGTTTCATGACAAAGATAATCTTTTTGTAAGCTAAAATAGCCCAAATATTTTAGGCAAAGTTAAAACATAAATATAATTGACATTTAGGAAATATATGCATTTCATTTCTATAAAGGTGTGAAAGGTATGTAGGGTACAAGATATGTGGGGGTAGAAAGTGTGAATCACTTATGCTTGGAACAACTTCCAAGGTGTAAGATAGTGTTCTGACTCATTACATGATAATCTGTGGTTCAGGTCTTCTTAGTAAAATGATTTTTATCTTGTAAACGGGTATTTGTCAATGCTATAAAAGCTGTTTATTTGTCACACATTTCTCAATATGTAGCACCTCTTTTTATTTTCTTATTTTTTTATTTGTATGTTTCACTTTCTTGAAATTCCTATTTATAGATCTGTCCTTGTTTCCCAATAAAGGAAACATGAATATTAAACCCACTCCTTCCTCATATATGTAGAATAAAGGTGCTTAAAATATACAGCTAGGGCATCTGAAATTCACTTGAAGATGTGAATTTTCAGAAAAGAGAGTTTAATATATATTTAATCTTTTCTTTATATGAGAGCAAGAATAATATTAATTTACCTTGTCAAGTTGTAGACTAAATTGAGAAAGATAATAGTAAGAAAAGATAGTATTGAGGAAAAACCAAATTCGGAACATGGTGAGTGATGAACATGGTTCCTCCACACTTTTAAGATTGCAGGAAAATCCAGGCAATCTCTAATGGCATGGGAAGAGAAGAACAGAAAAAGGGAAATAAAAGCCATTTTATTCAGCAAAGTGGAATAAATATTAGTAGATGCTTTGTTGCTTTTTTTCTGTACACTCTAAAGAAAAATAGTCTTGGTGATTCAAGAGACTTCATAAAACAGATTTCAGGAAGGCTGATTTGATTGACCATTGTTATTCATTGCTATTCCCCCATCAAACTTCAAGGTTGTAACTGGGCAGCCTTACAAAAATAAAAAATTCAGACTACTGTAACGTTGACTAACTTACCTTAGAAACTAACTACTTTCTCTTTTTTTTAATTAAAGTTTTATTTTTATATTGTTTATACATATCAATGTGTGAGTAGTGTGATATCTGGATGTCATACATTTCAGTACAATAAACATGATGTTATTATTCCTAGTTATTACATTTCATTTTCATTGTTTTATGTACATATATCTTTTACTATCACCCTTCAATTCTAAACCTTCCTTTTGTTCTTTCATATACCTTCATGTCAATTTATAAATGTATTATTATTCCCTCTTGTTTCTACCTCAATTTTATTTATATTTTTTCTTATAATTTTTTCACTATAATATTCAAAGATGTGGTTTTTTTCACTTCCTTTAGTTAACTCTTCACATCAGTTTATATCAAAAATTCATCCTTCAGTCTTTTGTTATTCATTGCCTCAATATACATTCCTAGTACCAATCACAATCATTAATACATAATTCTATAGTATAGAGCAGGGGTGTCCAAACTTTTTTGAGTGAGGGCCAAATACAGAAAAATAAGCAAAGGCCCGGGCCACGGGGGGGGGGGGGGGATGGGCGTGGCTTATTTTGGGGTGTGGCTTGGTGGTCATGTGACTGGTGGGCGTGGCTAACTGCTCATGTGACTGAGTGGATGTGGCTATGGGCATAGAAACTACTCAGAGGGCTAAAAAAAGTAATTTTTGACCAGTCCTCACACTTATGACCATCCTCACATTTATGCCCATTGCAGCATTTTTTTTTTTTTTTATAAAAAGTTTTATTTTTACAATCATATCAAATAATTCATCCAATGTACAGTTATATACAATTAGTCGGGCTTGCCCAGTCACCACCACCCTTTTTAACACTCTTCCCTCTTCTACCTTCTTTTACTTTCCAAACCTTCCTCTCCTTCTCTTATCTACATCCACTCCTCCCTCCACCCTACACCTTCCTTCTCCCTCTACTATCCCTCTTCCTTCCTCTTCTCCTCTTTCCTACCTCCTACTCTCTCTTTTCTCCCTCCCCACCGTTCTAAAATGGTAACTATGCAGACCCGACCCTACATTAATTATATTTCTTCAATAATCCCTGTACATTAACCATCACTCCATCTCTACCAAACCCCCCCCAATTCCCCTCCCCCTTACCCCCCACCCCCCACCCCGACTTCCCAGAACAAAATGCAGGGTATCAAAACTAACAATCATAATCCAAAATAATTCCTAAATTATAATCTTTAGTCACACCACACTTAGTCACACTCTCAATTCCCCTCTCCTTCAAAAATATATCTAATACAAAATATTTCCTAAATTTACTCATATGCTATTCGATATTTTTTTTATCTGATACTTATTTTAAATATAATCAATCCACATTTTCCATTCTAAAATATATTTTTCTAGTATATAGTCTTTCAAGTAAGCGGAGATTTTGTCATCTCTGCCAGATTTGATACTTTGAGTGTCCATTTGTTGTTTTGTTTTGTCCATTCTTGATTGTAGGCATTTTAACAACCATATCACTCATTTCACAACTGCTTCACAACTGGACAACAAACAGTATATAAGCCTAGTAAATTCATGTGTGGCCGGGCCACACACAAGAAAATATATTGACACATGATTACTGTGTGTATTTCTAACTCGCCTATAATGTGAAGAACATTGCTCTCAGTGGGAGCAGTGATGCTGTCCTTTGGATTGAAGGATGGCTGGGATGTCAGGAGAAAGTTTGGTGGTTGAGACACGAAGGACTTCACAGAGATGGCTATCAGTCATTCTGGATCTCAGTCTGCTTTTGTTCTGATTTAACAGAGAAAATGTTTGTTCACATATGTATGTTGAGCCGAACAGGCTCATCATTCTTTTTGCATGGCGTCTCATCAGAGGAAACTTGGCATGATCCAAATTCTGATAGAAGTCAGGGAGGGAGAGAAGCTGATGTTGACTCTTCAGAGAATCATCACATTGCATTTCAATCAGTTCTAACTGCAGACTCTCCTCCACTTCTTCTGCATCCACCAGGAAGGGGGTCGAGAACAGCTTGATTTGTTTTTCAATGACAGAAAAATCTTGAAAACGCTGGTTGAATTCTGTCACGAGAGATGTAATTATAGAAACATATTTCTCCTTTTTAGCAGAAAGGTCTGCCTTTGGAAAAGCAGACTTGATTTCAGACAGCGCAGGGAAGTGTACAGCATTAAAGCTTCGTAGTTGTGTCTCAAACAGGCGGAGCTTTACACAGAAGGCTTTCATGTGCGCATACAGGTGTGATACCAGCTGTTCTTTGCCTTGTAGGTTCTTGTTCAGTGTATTCAGATGATGAGTAAGATCAACTAAAATGCCAGGTCTGCCAGCCACAGAGGGTCACTCAGTTCATGAAGAGGTCGGTCCTTCTCTTTCAAAAAATTGTCAATTTCTGATCTCAGCGAATAAAACCGCTGCAGAACAGAGCCACGGCTGAGCCAGCGCACATCAGAGTGGTAGAGTACATCCCCGTATTCAGCATCCATGTCAGATAAGAAAGCTTGAAATTCCCTGTGGTACAGTCCTCTAGCTCGAATTATGTTGACAGTTTTTACAACAGTGTTCATCACATCGCCCAGCTGCACAGTCTTGGCACACAGTGCTTCTTGGTGGATTATACAGTGCATCCTAACAGCCTCACCTCCGCTCTCTTTTACCTTGACGCACACCATGGATGCCATTCCTTTGCGCTCACCCGTCATGGCGGAGCTCCATCCGTTGTTACTCCACAGAGCTTGTCCCATTTAAGCCCCATCTTTTCAATTGCCTCTGACACAGCGTCAAAAATATTTCCACCTGTCGTTGTGCCTTTTAGGCTCATCATATCAAGCAGCTCCTCCGTACAGCAAAAATTATCATCGACTCCCCGCAAAAAAATTAAAAGCTGTGCGGTGTCTGTGGCGTCTGTGCTCTCATCGCATGCTATCGAGTAAAAATCAAAAGCACAAGCTTTCTCTCTCAGCTGAAGTTTCAGGTTAGCTGACAAGTCCTCGATTCTCCGCACCACTGTATTTCTGGATAAGGTCACGTTGTTGAAATCCTGCACTTTTTCCGGGCACATTACTTCTGTGACTTTGATGAGGCACTGCTTTATGAAATCACCGTCTGAGAACGGTTTGCCATGCTGGGCAATAAGTTTTGCGACTTCATAGCTTGCTGCTGTGGCGTTTTCCTGTATTTTGTTAGCACGAAATAAAAACTGTTGTTGAGCTTGCAGGCTAGCTGCCATTTGCTTGAATTTCTCTGCTCGTTTGGCACCTGTGTACGATGCGTAGCTCTGATGCTTGGTCTCATAGTGCCGATGGACATTATACTCTTTCATCACGGCAACATCTTCATTGCAAATCAAACAGACACACTTTCCGTTGATTTCTTTAAAGAAATATTCATTTTCCCACCGTGTTTGAAATCTTCTACACTCACTTGCTATCTTGCGTTTCTTGGTGCTGCCATTTCTGGTGACTCGTGGAAAGTAGACTATATCAGAGGCCTGAAAACCTGGGACATTACAATACAGATGGATACAGTCAGTCTACTAAAAAGCAACAATATGTGGATATCATCTTCAATTAAGGGGGGAAAATGTTTCATATTCATTCATCTTGGCCAGGGTGTCCAAACTTGGTCCCTTAAGACTTGTGGACTTCAACTCCCAGAGTCCCTCAGCCAGCAAAGCTGGCTGAGGAACTCTGGGAACTGAAGTCCACAAGTCTCAAAGAGACCAAGTTTGGACACCCCTGTTCTAGACTCTCGATCATCCCTGTTGCTTCTCTCCAAATGTATCTAAATTGGTCTCAATCCATATTTGTGGTACTCAAAATTGGACCCTGTACTGAAAGTAAAGAATGATTAATGCAGAAAAAAGACCTATTTCTGATAATGCAAGATAAAATACATTTGCATTATTTATATCGCAGCCATTATTTATTGAATTTATATGCCTTCCATCTCTGTGATAATGCAACTCTGGGCATCATGTTATATGGCTGAGTCACATTCAGTTTGTAGTAACATAACAACATGCAATTCAATTTTCTTGATGAGTACCATTGATAGCTGGGGAATTCTGGGAGCTGAAGTCCACCTACTTTAAAGTTACCGAGTTTGTGTGTCCAATCACACCTGGCCAATAAAGAATTCAATTCAATTCAATTCAATTCTATTCTATTCTATTCTAATTCTATTTGTTTTTAATATCCCCCAAAATACTTCATTCTGTAGGAGGGTGGGTGGGTGGGTGCTGACTTTATACAGAATCTGTATAAAGGGAAAAACCAATACCTCTGAGCATCTGTCGAGTAACCTGGACTCCCAGGGTATGAGCTTCACTCTTTGGGGTCTGGTGTTCTCCCCAGGAATTTCCACCCAGAAGCATCCAAAAGAAAGAAGTTTATCCAAAAATTAAGATACCCCCTCGGGGGTGTCCCCTAGTCCGGCTATTCCTTTTCAAGATAATTGCAATTCTCCCATCGAGGCCCACCTGGATACTTTTGTTTTTCTCTCCAGACCGGGAGAAGGAAGAGGTACAGGAGAGGGATGCTTATGGCTCCTGCAGGGATCAGCCCGGAGGATTAAGGGGGAAAGGTGGGGCCTGCAGGCGCCGCCGCCGAGTGGTTTGTCTTGGCAAGAGGCGGCGGCGGCGGCGGCTCCAGTATCGGAGGGTAGCCATAGAAACCGGCACAGCGCCATAGCAAACTGGATCCTTCCTTCCCCCGGGACACAAGGAGGGAGGAGGCAAGACTGGCCGGATCCGCTCCGCCCGTCGGTCAAGCTCGTCAAGGGCTGCAGCGGTAGCGGGTGCGGTAAAAGCAAGAGGAGGAGGAAGAAGAGGCGCCGGGAAGGAGGCAGAGCCCGCAGTCTCCGGGCCGGAGGAGTCGGGCCTTGGTTGCTGCCAGAGGAGAGCAGGTGGGGCAGCCAGAAGAGAGCAGCAAGGCGATCAGCCCCAGGCTGGCGATTCGAGCCCTGCAGATTGGAAGAAGCGCGGGGAAAAGAGGTTTCTTTGAAACTGGAAAACCGGAAGATACTCGGCGGATCCTTCCCGGCAGACTCCTGGTTCCGCTTCTGCAGAAGCCAGAAAATCCGCCTTGCCCAGGTTTTCAAACCCTGGAAAGACTTTGGCTCGGATTTGGGTTTTGCATTTTATTCCTGAGATTTCTTCTTGCGCCGCCTAGCAGTCCGCTCATTTCCACCCACCCTTAGAAATGGGCGCTCCCTTTTCCCCTGTCTAGGCGGCAGGCGCTGTTAACCCTCCGAGCTTTTAACTCGGGATTTGCGCGGAATTTACTTCAGTGCAACCAAGGCGCGTGGATTGATGTGTCCAGTTCGTGCAACACGCCCAGCAGGATTTTTCCCCCCGAATTGCATATTGGTTTGGTCAATGCATTCCTTTGATTTAAAATTCCACCCAAGCCTCCAATTTTACACAGGATTAAAAGACTGCCGGGCCCCTCCTTTTGGTGACGCGCTGCTTCCGCCCTTCCTGCCCCTTTCGCGCTTGCTGCCGCCCCCCCCTTCGTTATTCTCACCCGAGGAAAGCGAGGACAGAGCTGCTGGGCCGGGCACGGCCAGCAGCCTCTTTCGCGCTTGCTGCCGCCTCCCCGCCGTTATTCCCACCCGAGGCGAGGACAGAGCTGCTGGGCCGGGCACGGCCAGCAGCCTCTTCGCGCTTGCTGCCGCCTCCCCTTCGTTATTCCCACCCGAGGCGAGACAGAGCTGCTGGGCACGGCCAGCAGCCTCTTCGCGCTGCCGCCTCCCCGCCGTTATTCCCACCCGAGGCGAGGACAGAGCTGCTGGGCGGGCACGGCCAGCAGCCTCTTCAGCTGCTGCCGCCTCCCCTTCGTTATTCTCACCCGAGGAAGGCGAGACAGAGCTGCTGGGCCGGGCACGCCAGCAGGATTTTTCCCCGAATTGCATATTGGTTTGATCAATGCATTCCTTTGATTTAAAATTCCACCCAAGCCTCCAATTTTACACGGATTAAAAGACTGTCGGGTCTCTCCTTTTGGTGACGCGCTGCTTTCGCTTGCTGCCGCCTCCCCTTCGTTATTCTCACCCGAGGCGAGACAGAGCTGCTGGGCGGGCACGCCAGCAGCCTCTTCGCTGCTGCCGCCTCCCCGCCGTTATTCTCACCCGAGGAAGCCGAGGACAGAGCTGCTGGGCCGGGCACGCCAGCAGCCTCTTCGCTTGCTGCCTCTTCGCGCTGCTGCCGCCTCCCCGCCGTTATTCCCACCCGAGGAAGGCGAGGACAGAACCCCTCCTCACCTGTTTCTCGATGGCGGCCCGAGGAAGGTGTGTGGTGGCACAGCCAGCAGCCTCTTTCCCGCTCGCCGCCTCCTCTGCCCCCTCCCTTCATTATTCCCCGCCCATGGGGCCATTTTAAATTATACTTCAAGAATTTGCTGCGGGCCAAAAAAAACTGACCCGCGGGCCGCAGTTGGCCCGCGGGCCGTAGTTTGGACACCCCTGGTATAGAGTATAATTCTATTAATACCCATATGTATATTAAAATATATTTTTTCATTATTTAATCATGCATTTTTAGTTTCAATGTTTCATAGCTAATCATATTTTTATGCATCTTTAATATTTCAAATTCTAGTTTCACTTATTGTTTCATTCTTATTCATGCTTCTCCTATTTCCGTCTTCATATCTATTTGTATTGAAATGTTATTTTAATTATCTATTACACTACTTATAAAATAATGAACCAGCTTTTGTAATTCTAATATATATATATGTATATATATATATATATATATATATATATATATATATATATATATATATATATATATATATATATATATATATATATATTTATTAAGATATATTTATGAAGGATTACTTTCCCTTTCCCCACCCTTCTTTTATCCATCATCTCTTGCTCACATTGGAACCTTTAATCATATTTTCTTTTTGATTTGCCTCCCACATTCATTCCTTAAGTCTTTTACTCCCTCTATAACTAAATCTGTCTTCTGTTTATATAATCTAACTTTTCTTCACTTCTCTACCCTTTCCAACTGTCTGGTTTCAAAACTATCTGCTCCTTGCCCCTTCTCTTTTCCCCAGCTCTCTTCCTGTTTCTCCTGTTCCTTCTTTTTTAATTCCTTAACTGTTATTAGTTTTAGTAATAGTTCATTCTTGTTGGTTTCTTTCTGTTGTTTTGTCAGTTCTGCTTTTTCCTCTGTTCCTTCTGATGGTTCCATTCTTTCCTCATTGTCCTGGTCTTTATCCGTTATCACTTGTAGTATATTTTCAAGTTTTTGGTCTATATGCTCAAATATTTCCTCCATGCTTTGAACTCCATTCCACTTTTTTTTCTCATTTCTGTCTTGTGTTGCATCTGTATTTAATAAGTTTCTTTTTTGGCCAATTGTCCAGGAATAATTGATTCAATCAAACTTCCAAATCTCTGTTTTAAATCATCAATAGTCAATCCAGTCAATTTAAATTCACCAGATGGTTATTCACATCTTTTCAAGTCATTTTTATATGTTCATTTGTATTCGGGGTCTTTTAGCTGAAATTCTTGTTTAATATTCAAGCCTCTAGTGGTCTTAGAGACAGTTTCTGTCTCTTTAAATAGTTAGTTCCCTTTTCATCAGCAGATGGCGCTCTTTCTTCAGTCTGCTCAGTCTCTCTGGGATGTTATTAGTAAGTATGATTTAATTATTTTAAATTGTAAGTTTGCAATTGAGCAATGGTAGAAAAATAAAATTTGGGATTGTAATTCCAGTGTTTTAAAAACACCTCTTCAATGCTACGTCTTTAATTTTAAGAGTCCAAGTTTCTATTCATTTTAAAAAGTAATTTTTCCTCTTAAATCCTTCAGTATTTTCCCAAGTGTCTGGTACACCACTTTACCAAATAGTTCTAAATATACTTCCCCTTTAGATTTCTTGGGGTCTAATTTCAACAAAAAATATTTTCTCACCCTGTTCATGCACCATTCACTTTCTCTTCTCCTGCACTATTTTTCAGATTGTTCCCAACTTCATGGCAGTCATTTTGACCGCCACTGCTCTTCGTCTTTGGAAGGGGTTTTCCGAGTAAAGGAGGAGAGATGCGACTCTCCTCGATTTGCTCGGCAGTTCTCCTTTACTTTGCCTCCCCTCCAGGGTGACTAGGGCCCTGATTTGGAGTCCTCTAACATAGAGAGCTCGGAATGGGCCGCAGAGCTCGCGGTCCCACTTCCGAAGGTGCCGGAAGTTCATTCGGAAGTCTCAGAAACTAACTACTTTCTTATGATACTCCCTAGGATACTGGGGAGGCTGAATGTGACCACATGTTTATTGGACCCGTGTCCCTCCCGGTTGGTACTGGCCACCTGGGAGGTTACACGAGGCTGGCTTCAGGGAATTGTCAATGCTTCTCTGACAGAGGGTGTCTTCCCTACCGCTTTGAAAGAAGCGGTAGTGAGGCCCCTCCTCAAGATCCAGCTGTTTTAGCAAATTATCCCTGGATCCAGCTGTTTTAGCAAATTATCATCCTGTCTCCAACCTTCGTTTTGTGGCGAAGGTTGTTGAGAATGTGGTGGCACGACAGTTCCCCCAGTACCTGGATGAAACTGTCTATCTGGACCCGTTCCAGTCAGGCTTCCGGCCTGGTTACAGCACGGAGACGGCCTTGGTCGCGTTGGTAGATGATCTCTGGAAGGCTCGGGACAGAGGCTGCTCCTCTGTCCTAGTCCTATTAGATCTCTCAGCGGCTTTTGATACCATCGACCATGGTATCTTGCTGCGGCGGCTCGGGGGGCTTGGAGTGGGGGGCACCATTTATCGGTGGTTCTCCTCCTACCTCTCTGACCGGTCGCAGACGGAGGGCAGAGATCGGCCCCGAGGCACCTCTTGTGTGGGGTACCACAGGGTCGGTTCTCTCGCCTCTTCTGTTCAACATCTATATGAAGCCGCTGGGTGAGATCATCCAGTTTTGGGGTGAGATGTCATCTGTATGCTGATGACACCCAGCTGTATATTTCCACCCCTAACAACCCCAACGAGGCGTCGAAGTGATGTCCCGGTGTCTGGAGGCCGTACGGGTCTGGATGGGGAGAACAAGCTCCAACTCAACCCTTCCAAGACCGAGTGGCTGTGGATGCCAGCATCCCAGTACAGCCAGCTGCTCCCATCGCTGGCTGTTGGGGGCGAGTTGTTGGCCCCCATGGAGAGGGTTCACAATCTAGGCATCCTCCTGGATGCACGGCTGTCTTTAGAAGAGCCAGGGGAGCTTTTTATCAGGTTCGCCTGATACACCAGTTGCGTCCCTTTCTAGACTGGGCCTCCCTCTGCACAGTCACTCATGCCCTCATCACGTCCCGCCTAGACTACTGCAATGCTCTCTACATGGAGCTCCCCTTGAAGGGCACCCGGAAGCTCCAATTGGTCCAGAATGCGGCTGCGCGGGTGGATAGAGGGAGCACCTCGTGGCTCCCATGTGACACCTCTCCTGCGCGGTCTGCACTGGCTTCCGGTGGTCTTTCGGGTGCAATTCAAGGTGCTGGTTACCACCTTTAAAGCGCTCCATGGCATAGGACCGGGTTACTTACGGGACTGCCTACTGCCACCAGTAGCCTCCCATCGACCTGTGCGCTCCCACAAGGAGGGCCTCCTCAGGGTGCCGTTGGCCAAACAATGTCGGCTGGCGATCCCCAGGGGGAGGGCCTTCTCTGTGGGGGCTCCTGCCCTCTGGAATGAGCTGCCTCCGGGGCTTCGTCAACTCCCCGACCTCCGGACCTTTCACCGCGAGCTGAAGACTCTTCTGTTCCATCGCGCAGGGCTAGCTTAAATGTAGTCTTTTAAATGGGGTTTTATTCTTATTTTAGTTTTTAGGCCATAAATTGAATCAGTTTTTTATATTGCTCAACTTGTATTATATGTATTTTTTACTGGCTCTGAACCGCCCTTAGTCCTCTGGAGAAGGGCGGTATACAAATCAAATAAATAAATAAATAAATAAATAAATGAGAAAGATACATAAGATTGCAAACATATGTTTTGTGCTTTGGTTATTTTTCTGGCCACATTTCTATCCACCTTTCCATAAATATTTTTTTTAACTCAAGTAAGATCATCCAATTCAATGAATATTTTGTAACTTTTTTCTTTTTTTCTCATATTTGGTGCATATTTTATAAACAATTTTCATAGCTCCCCTTTCTTCTGTTCTTTGCTTCTTTGGCTTTTAAAATTTTTGAGAAAAAATCCTTCATTTTTATATTTTAGTCTTCTCCAAATTTATACAAATAGAAATCTATTATTGGACAAAAATGTGTTCAAAAATTTACAAAAGATTTAACAGATGTTTTTATAGGGTTGGTTATTATAGGCTCTTTACCAATTCATTTGTTTTTTTTTATCTTTAGGGAATATCATAGAGTCAGCACCAAAAAAATGGATGGTCATTTCCTCAAGATTCTGTTTGCCTGAAAGTAATAATTATGGTATTTATGACCTAGCTATAATAATAATTATGACATCAATGACCTACATTGGTTTTCTGCTTAGGGTAGAATATTTTGATTAACATGTGGCTTTCAGTTCAGGGAAAGCAGTTATTTTACCAATAAAAAGAAAACGTGAAAGAATTCTATCTGCAGATAGAATACTTGCTAATGTCACCGTTATTGGCTTGGTCTGGCAATTTTGTTCCTTTTGTGCCTTTTAAATTTTGCTCAAAATGCTCAAAGGGAACAAACAGGGTGAACTTGAAGTATTAGTTCATTAGTTAAATAAATAATAAATACAAACTATTCAAAAGAAAAAGATCTAACAAAAGAGGAGGTGGATTTGTATTATATATAAAAGATCACTATATCTCTACAGAAATAAACAAAACCAATGATGAAAATCTCCTAGAATCCATATGGGTCAAAAAATGACATTGCTATTGGTGTATACTACAGGCCATTCAACCAAGCAGAACAAATAGATGAATTAACCAATCAATTAACAAATATATGCAGAAAACATACACAGTAGTAATGGGAGACTTTAACTACCCTGATATCAACTGGGAGACAAACTGTAGAAAGTGGGAGATTACTAACTAATTTAGCTGGCAGATTTGTCATCCAAAATGCAGAGGAGGGAACTAAAGAAAAAACTATATTGAACCTAATTCTTACTAATAGACAAGAAGTGAGAGAGGAAATTTCTGGAACCTTGGGCAAGAGTGCCCATGTCATACTGGAATTAAATATAATGCAAACACAAAACAACAGAATATAATCCAACCAGTGTCTTAAACTTTAAAAGAGCTGATTTTAACAAACTCAGAGACAGCCAAAGCAAAATTTCATGGATAAAAATCCTGAAGGGAAAACAACTTTGGCCCTATCCAACAAAATGAAATTTAATGTGGAGAAAAGCAACATTTTACCCCTGCGCAGGAAAAATTAAAAGAACAAGTACAGATTTGGCGAAACCTGGCTCAAAAACAATAACTGCGATAGGGACCTTGGAATCTTAGTGGATGATCACTTAAACATAAGTCAGTAATGTGTGGCAGAAGCCAAAAAAGCTAATACAATCCTTGGTTGTATAAACAGATGTATAGAATCAAAATCAAGTGAAGTATTAGTACAGTTTTGTAAATACTTAATAAGACCACACCTGGAATACTGCATTCAGTTATGGTCACCACATTACAAAAAAGATATTGAGACTTTAGAAAAAGTATAAAGAAGAGCAATTAAAGATGATTAAAGCCTGGAGACTAAAACATATGAAGAATGGTTGCAGGATTTGGGTTTGGCTAGTCTAGAGAAAAGACAAACAGGTGATATAATAGCAGTATTCCAATATTGGAGAGGCTGCCACAAAGAGAAGGAGTCAACTTACAGTATTTTCCAAAGCATCATTGGTTAGGACAAAAAACAATGGATGAATACTAATCAAAGAGAGAAGCAACCTGGAATTGAAGAGAAACTTCCTAACAATGAGGAAAATTAACCAGTGGAACAGCTTGCTTTCAGACATGGGTGCTTCATCACTGAAGGTTTTTAAGAAGAGACTGGACATTCACTTGTCTGAAATGGTATAGAATCTTCTGCTTGAGCAGGGTGCTGGACTAGAAGACCTCCAAGTCCCTTCCAGCTTTATTCTGATATAAATTATTGTGAACATTCTTCTTTGATCCTGAGTGGACATATCGGTAGCTTTTTAAAAAAAAATTAAGGAACATTATTAAATTACTTAAAGCAGTGAACTTTATATCAGATTGTAGTAAAGGAAGTGAACTGAATATGATGTAGCAAGGAAAATGAAAGTAACTTCTAAAAAGGACAATTATGCAGGAAGTTTAACTTGAATTAGTTGGTTCATAATAATGTGTCTTTGCTAGGTGAAAGGCATTCTTAATGTGCAAAATGGCCTAACACATTTTATTTCAACTTATTTCTAAAAATAAATATTTAGTTGGGAATAAACTTGGTTTTCTATATTATTTTTGTGGAGTACCACTAGAGGTCAGCAAACTTCCAGCAGAGCCATTTAAACTGGAAGCTGTACAATAGTTTATCAGATGCAAATATTGCCACCTATGACACATGGTGACTCAAGGCGACTTAAAAGGAAAAGGTAAAGGTTCCCCCTCACACATATCTGCTAGTCATTCCCAACTCTAGGGGGCAGTGCTCATCTCTGTTTCAAAGCCGAAGAGCCAGCACTGTCCAAAGACGTCTCTGTGGTCATGTGGCCGGCATGACTAAACGCCAAAGGCGCATGGAACTCTGTTACCTTCCCACCAAAAGTAGTCCCTATTTTTCTACTTGCCTTTTTTACATGCTTTCAAACTGCTAGATTGGTAGAAGCTGGAACAAGTAACGGGAGCTCATCCCATTAAGCAGCACTAGGGATTCAAACCGCTGAATTGCTGACCTTTTGATCGACAAGCTCTTAGCCACTGAGCCACCACGTCCCTATCAAGGTGACTTACAGAATATAAAACATTATTTAAAACAATAAAACTAATAAAAAAGGATCAAATAAATTAATATAATAAAATCACCCCCATCTCCCACCCCATACTTTTAGATTTAGATTTTTAACATTTTTTTTAAACTTCCTTCTCCCATATTGCCCAATGCTGCTTGGTTTTGGTTAATTTTTTCACTGTGTATGCACAGAGCTGTAGTTGACCCCCCTCGTTTTCCTGAAGCAACACAATCCCCACTGCCACATCACTGACATTGGTTTGAATCAAAGTGGTTTTCCCAGTCTGGGTGCTTCGACATTAGCTCACCTGAGAAGAGCTTTTTTAGCTTCTCAAATGCTGCTTGACATTCCATTTCCACTTTAGTGGCTGGCCGGGTTTAGGCTTATCTACCTCCTTGGTTCTCAGCAAGTTAGTAATAGGGAGGGTGATTTGGGCGAATAATGGGGTGAATTGCGAATCCTAGGAAGGTTTGTAGCTGTCTTCAGGTGCGCGGGATTTCCCATTCTAACACCACTCACACTTTTTATGGGTCTTTTTCCACCTCCTGGTGCAAGATCCAATATCCCAGGTAGTCTATTTTTGTCTTTGTGGAACTCACATTTTGAGAGTTTATTGTATAGTTGGATGGCTTGGAGTTTTTTCAGGACTGCCTGGACCAGCTTTATATGCTCAGCGTTGGTTTTGGTGTATATCAGAATGTCATCAAGATATACCAAAACACCCTTATATAGGTGTTCATGGAACACCTCATTTATCAGCTGCATGACTACTGCAGGGTCCCCTTGGAACCCAAACAGGAGCATCTTAAACTGGAAATACCAAATGGGCAGTTAAAAGCAGTCTTCTGCCCATCCGTCTCCCAAATCCTGACTTGTTAATAGGCTTCCCACAAGTCCAACTTAGAAAAAAATCTTGCCCTTTGAAAGGTGGGCCAGCATGTTCTTCCTGAGGGGCAGTAGATACCCATTTTCATGCACACTGCATTTAGACCTCTTTAATGGATGCATAAATGAAGCGAGCCATCTTTCTTTTCCCAGAACAGTACCAGGGCAGCTATTTTGCGTGTGGCAGATCAGATGAAGCCATGCTCCAAGTTTTTTTCTATAAAATTGCGCAACTCATCTAGTTCTCAGGGCATCATGGAGTAGAGTTTTAGCTTGAAACTCAAGGGTCCCCTTTGTTCAGTCCACCCTTGGGCTCACTTTTTTTAGCCATGATAGTCCTAGGACTAGGGAGAATTCCATGCCTGGAGCCACAATAAAAGCAATGGTCTCAGAATGGCTCTCTATGGCAAATTCCAGGGGCTCCGTGACAAACCTAGCTGGGACTACTCCTATGGTGGACCCATTAAACTGGCAAAACACTATGGAGTTTTTTTAACTGTTTTAGGTGGGTCCTCAGTTTTCCCACTAGGATTGGACTTATTAGGCACCGGATGCAGCCTTGATAAGGCTGTCAGCACCACCTTCTGCCCTGTGCTTGGGATTAGCAGTTCTGTAAACCCAGTGATGGGCTTGATTGTCCTACTTACCAAAGGGTTGCTGTCATCGTAGTTGTTATCTGACAGACTCAGCTCTTCTTTTGGGATTGGAATTCCAGGTCCATGCTTGAGGAAGGACCAGAACTCCATGACCTCGCTGCTCTTCAGGGTGATTTCCCTGGAGCACTAGAAGGATTTTGCTGGCTTTGCTTCTGATTGCCGGTCTTCCTTTCTGATCAGGGACTTTGCACAACATTCCTCCATGCAGTGACATTCCTTCCTACACTTGAAGCAGGCTGTTAAGCATGTTGAAGCGTACTGGGGGATGGCGACCTCTTTCTTCTTCTCAGGTGGTGACTCTTCCAGGTTCTACTCAAGTGGTACTAGTTTCGGGCTTGGTCAATTTCGGCTTCTTTTGCCAAGATGTACCATTTGGAGCGCCTGTGGCAATGCAAGCATGGTACAGGTCGTCATTCAGCCCATCTTTGAAACAACTCACCAGTATTTCTTCTGGCCAGTCCACACAGGAGGCCAGTTCTCAAAACTCCTCTGTGTATTTAACTACTGGCCAGCAACTTGTTTTATGGTTTTGATGTAGTCCCTGGCTTTTTGATCAGCTACAGAGTCCTTGAATCTGTGCCTCAGGGCCATCATGAAGTTGTTAAAATTTCGGAGCTCAGGACATCCACGTTGTGGAGGGTCACCATCTAGCATGCAGCAGCCCTCTACAGGGCCAAGGTCATGAACCTGACCCTCACCCCCTTGGTTGGGCGATCCTTCTCATACTCTTGCACATACCCCAGTTGCTGGGGGGTCTCCATCAAATTTGATGCCCGGGGCGGTATCTTATGATCCAGCTGTGGATTCCCTTCCTACCAGCTGAGGAACTTGCACTGTGCCTGGGTTTCTCTGAAGTGGATTCGCTGAGGTGGCAATGGGCTCATTGGCATTCTCCGCAGCAACTGCAGAAGTTCCAGGGGTTGGGGAAATGTCTTGCTCACTGGTAGCCTCCTCTCGCCCCTCACACCTCCAACGGTACAGGCTCCAGCATCTCAAATTTGCGAGCCTTGGAAGACTTCCTTCATGAGGTGCGTTGCTTGCTTCATGAGTTGGTCAGATCGACCCAATGCTTCCTCCATTTTGTATACCCCTGGTGTAGAATATAGAATGTAGTTACATAAACTGTTTTAGCTCCTACCTTCAAAATGACACTATAGAGCACTGCACACCAGAACAACTGGACACAAGAACAGTTTTTTCCTGAGTGCAATCACTCTGCTAAACAAACAATTCCCTCAATACCATTAAACTAGTTATTAAGTCTGCATTACTATTAATCTCATTGTTCCTATCACCCGTCTCCTGTCACTTATGACTGTATGACTGTAACCTTGTTGCTGGTATCCTTACGATTTATATTGACTGTCATCATTCCTAATACGATTTGATTGCTTATTTGTTCTCTCTATCATTAAGTATTGTACCATATGATTCTTGACAAATGTATCTTTTCTTTTATGTACACTGAGAGCATATGCACCAAGACAAATTCCTTGTGTGTCCAATCACACTTGGCCAATAAAGAATTATATTCTATCTATTCTCTTCTAGTTACTGTATTGCTAGCTGGCATCCAAACATCATAAATAAATAAATATAGAAATTCACTTTAAAAACCCTCTTAGAAAATAAGCCAGGAAAAAATATGCTAGTTAATAAAGACTTTCTTATGTATTTTATTACATAACAGATACTTCTATCTCCAAAAGCTATTTTTTTAAAACAAAAAATCTGCTGCTATGTAGGATACTGTATCCAGGACATGATTGACAAAGTAAAAATAAAAATATACTTGTAAGAAATAGCAACTACTTTGGTGCCGTAAGCAAAATAGATGGCAATGATATAAAGCAGCCTTTCTCATCATTTTTTTTTTACTTTGGAAGATCCTTGAAATACACAATACAGAATAATGGAATTGGAAGACCTTGAAGGTCTTCTAATCCAACCCCTGGCTATGCAAGAGACCCTATAACATTCCGGACAATAGCAGTCCACTCTCTTCACCTCTAGTATTGGAGCATCCATAATTTCTGAAGGCAAGCTATTCCAATGATTAATTGTTCTCACTGTCAGGAAATTTCTCCTTAGTTCTAGGATCTCTCTTTGATAAGTTTCAATTCATTACTTTTGTATCCCCTTTTGTTTGTGATTCATGATTATGAAATGTTTTTCAGACTTGGGAAACATGGTAGATGAGTTTCAGCATGTTAAAATTACTTCTGTCAATGCTAGAACTGTGTGCTACACAAAGTTAAAAGAACAACTTTTGTTTTCTTATCCAATCGTAATTTCTCATGTAACCTTAGAGTTTCATAAATTTCCAATTGAGAAGGCTGATTTAAATGTTTTAAGAAATTATCAGATTTAAGTTGATCTTTTATATACTGTTGGCACTTTTAGAAGCACAATATTCTATTGTGTTGAATAAGATTAATAGAAGAGTACCAGCTTTTGTACTCTTTATGTAACTTCTAGAGATAATCTGATACTGTTATATGCATATCAATTAAATCATTTCAGTTAAAGTTAAATGCACATACTTCCAGTATTCAAAATAATTTTTGCATTGTTTGTTCTGCATTATACCAATTTTCAGTGCTAGATTTCTTCCACTTATTTCTGAATTTAGTTCTTTCTGATGGAGTGATCTGCTTTAAAACAGTTTAAAACATGGTTTAAATTGTTAATTGAAAAACACAATTTAATAGTTTAGTTACGTGTAAGTGAGGAAAATTTTATTATCATTGTCAATAAAAACCCTCATTTGTTATTTCATAATATTCATGATATTCTTCTGTATTCCATAGGTGGACTTTTTTAGAAAGTATATTTCATGTAAAGCAATTTTCTTCAACTTTTAGATATATTTTCAACAAAAATGGAATTATAATTTTAGTATAAAACAAATAGATACATATTTGTAAACTTTATTTTGAGCTGAAATCATTCAAGCAATTAAATATTGTGGACATTTTTGGCACTGTATTAGAATGATCAAACATCTCTTATATCATACTCATACTCTTTTCTCTGGCAAGCTTTCTTCCACCAATAATGTAAAAAAATTCCTCTTTGACAGAGATGGATAGTTTAGAAATATGAAATATAAATCAATCAATAAGAATATTTTATATAAAATAGAATGTTAGCAAATATTAACAATATTGGCTTAAAATATATATATTTATAAACTTTTTTAAGTAAAAGATTTCAGAATGGTATCATAGGAAACTTAAATTGTTGGATAAGTGATAAACTCAGTCCTTAATTCCTAAATTATTTCTTAGTTTGTAATGAATTATTCCCAAAAAAAACAACCATATTCTGTAGAAGCAAAAAAAGCTTTTAGCAGTTGAATGATCAATTTTTTAATTATTTTTACTAGATGATACGACTTTCTTTAAAATATAATTGAACAATCCTATATTTCTTGAATGTATTTACTTTTTGCTCTTAAATTTATTATAGCTGGTATTCTAGAAAATGATTATTACATGACCATATCACAACCAACTCTTCTTCAACTGGAATCACGGTGGTACTGAATATTGTGACTACTGGCAAGAAAATTCAGTGGAGATATGCTTGTTCTACTCCATTATTAATATTTGTAATTTAATTTTGCTATTGTTATAGCAAAGGTTATATTCAGTTTCTTCTAGAAGTCACTTACCCTGGAAAATAGTTTGTTTATTTATTTATTTATTTATTTATTGCATTTTCAAGGACCACATAAATAGTTAACAAATATACAATATTTATTTTAGCACAATACTGAGAAAATTAGCTAGGAGAATTTCACTTCTCTAGAATTTGGTTTATAAATTGCAGTCAGAATAGGTGACTTATTAAATATAACATTCCAAATGGTCCACTTCTTTTTCACATCTTGTGGAAAAATTAATTTCTTTTCCCTACTTTAGAGGAGTTGCTGCAAAGTTGTTATTGCAAAAATACTTTGCAATAGCTTTGTTATGCCTCCCATGCTTTACCAGGAGCACATTGGTACAAATCATCATTCTGTCAATAAATAATATTTTTGAACAATGTAACCTTTCTCTTCTCTACTAACATATCTTCATCACAAGCTCACAGCGATGTCAGTACAGAGACATCATATATTTGTCTTCAGGTGTTCCAGTGCTGAAACAGTTCCCTCCCCCCCCCTTTCTTTTCTTTTATGGCAATGGAGGAGAAAATTCTTTGTCTGCTACTGGTTTTTTAGGCTTTTAAAAATTCTGCTGTACTACTATTGTGAAAAAGTGCAATGTTTCAGTGTTTCAAAATAGATTCTTCACTTTTCTCTGTAGTATGGGGGGAGGTAAGAGAACACAGAAGAACCAGTTACCGTATATACTCGAATATAAGCCGATCCGAGTATAAGCCGAGGTCCCCAATTTTACCCCAAAAACTGGGGTAAACTGGGGACTCGAGTATAAGCCGAGGGTGGGAAATGAGGCACCTACCGGTTGGGGAAACCCTCCCTCCCTCAGCTGAGAAGGCTGGCGGCTCCCCCGCCCCGCCCTCTCACTGCACCGGCAGGGCTTCCCCGCGCCGTCCGGTAAAATGTGAAAAAAAGAAAAGAAAAAAAACCTCGAGTATAAGCCGTATAGACCCGAGTATAAGCCGAGGGGACGTTTTTCAGCACAAAAAACGTGCTGAAAAACTCGGCTTATACTTGAGTATATACGGTATATCCTTTCCTACCTTCACCACCCCTGCTGATTAGTTGACTATCTTAGAAAATGGTGAATGAATTTAAATGGAGATTTTTGCTGAAATACTCCCAAGGCTAATCTGCTGGATGGATTGGAACTTATTTCTGTCCTTTGTAGATCAGGTGTACTGTCTGAGTGAGCATTGTCTGACTTCAGGCTCTGAATTTGAACTGTGGAAAGGAAATTCAATGATAGACCAAGTTAGCATTGTGAGTTTTATTATGTATTACTCTTCCATAAATCAGGTGTTCTATAGGAATAGCTCCCTGCTTTACCTCATAACAGCTTCCCATCTGCCAGATGAATCAGGGAGGTGGGGAACTGTTGGAACCAAGTTTGGAGGTTAACTTGATAGTTGTCTATCAAGTCTCAAGTCTCTCTAAGAGAAAAAGAGATCTGACGTCAGTTCAGGTGGAGTTTTTACCTTCCAGTAAGTGATGGAAAGTCAATCTCATTCCTTAAATTATCCTATATTAAATCTGTGTAGGTTGTACTAGTTGCTGGCCTTTTTAAAAACATTAGTCAATAATTTTTGACAATTAAAGAAGTACAGAGTAAGCCAACATATTTTTGTTCAACCGCATGAACTGAAAGAAAGGAAATAAGACAAAATTGTTACATCTCCCCTGTCCCTAATATTTGTTTTATTCCCCCATACCTACAATTCAGGTATGGGGGGATAAAACAATATAGAAAAGTAAAAATAAAGAATGAAATGTTTTCTTATATCATAATGAATGCAACAAAAAACATGCTTATATATTGCTATCTCTTTCTTTTCTATGTTTTGCAGAATCATGTAAACCCAGCAATGGATTTTACTCAGACTCCCCCAGGAATGCTAGCCCTGGACAACATGCTGTACTTTGCCAAACACCAGCAGGATGCTTATATCCGGGTAAGGCCTTTTTCTTATCACAGGCATATTTATCATTTGGTCTTTCTGTCCTTTTTTAAAATCCATTATTCTAGGAAGGGAAATGGGGTAATAATATAGTTAATAGGTAAGGCAGAAAATAGTGCTTTAAAGAATCACATTGTTTGTATGTTTTGATGACTGATGAGCAGTGATCTCAGCTTATTTTCAGATCAAAATAAATGCCATGCTGATATATTAATTGATTGATCTTCTACATTTTTTGAATCCCAAAAGGAAGGAATTGGTTATGATTGATTAATTTACTTATGCAGGATAAAGGAACACTGATTAATTTTTCTATTTTCCAATTTTTGTTCCTACTCACTTTTTGCCTACACACAAAAAGTTATCTGAAAGCAGATAACTTATATTTTGTTTGTTTTGCATATTATTTCTGACATTTTAGCAAAGACTTGTTGAGTAAGCTTCATAAACTTTATTTAATCATAGAAAATGCAGTAAAATGGAGAGAGTTTGACTAGCAAAATAGTCAATGCATTCCTTGTCATTTACACTTGGTGGGCTTAATTCCATGGGGATAGAAAAATTATTATCTCCCATCAAAAGCAAGTTAAAGAATTCCTCCCTTCATCTCAAACATCTTGTGACCACAGAATGTTTTGGTTAAAAATAAGTTTCATGTCAAATATTCTGCAGATTTTACTCAGCTAGGGGATGAAACTAAAGCCTAGGACAGTGGTGGCGAACCTATAGCACTTGTGCCAGAGGTATCACTCAGAACCTTCTCTGTGGGCACGCGTGCCGTTCCCCCAGCTCAGCTCCACTGTGTTCCTCCATGGCATTCCTCACCGTTGTTTGTAAAAGAAGCTCGCAAAAGAAAAAGATCTTGCCTCTTGCAGAGCTGCCGGTGTTGTGATGCCCTGCCTCCTGCCAGCCAGCTGGTCTTTGGGTCACAGCTGTGCGCGCACGCATGTGCACACACAAGAGAGAGACTTGCAGTTTGGCACTCAGTCTCTAAAAGGTTCACCATCACTGGCCTAGGAGATTTTTGTAAAGGGCAGTTTAACTAATACAAGACAGTGGTAAACAGTGCCTTCTATGTGCAATTTTACCAGGCTATAAGATAATTAAAAATAGTGACTTTCAGAACTGTTTCAATATCTTTCATTCAAAATATATGAAATAAACAATGATTTCATAGTAAATATTAATTATGCGATAAAACCAGGATTTTAGTGGCACAATGCATAAATACTTCAATATAAATGTCTTTAATAAAGTACTTTAAATTTTCAGTTAAAATATAACAGAATAACAGAGTTGGAAGTGACTTTGGAGGTCTTCTAGTCCAACCTCCTTCTTAGGTAGGAAACCCTATACCATTTCAGACAAATGGTTGTCCAATCTCTTTTTAAAAACTTCTAGTGTTGGAGCATTTACAACTTCTGGAAGTAACTTGTTACATTGATTAATTGTTTTAACAGTCAGGCAATTTGTCCTTGGTTCTGGGTTGCTTCCCTCCTTGATTAGTTTCCATCCATTGCTTCTTGTCCTGCCTTCAGCAGGGATCTCCAACCTTGGCAACTTTAAGACTTGTGGACTTCAACTTCCAGAATTTTTTGCTGGCTGAGGAATTCTGGGAGTTGAAGTCCATAAGTCTTAAAGTTGCCAAGTTTGGAGACCCCTGCTTTGGAGACTAGCTTAACTCCCTCTTCTTTGTGGCAACCCCTGAAATATCGGAACACTGCTATCAGATCTCCCCTAGTCCTTTTTTCCCCCTATTAAACTAGACATATCCAATTCCAGCAACGTTCTTTATATGTTTTTTAGCCTCCAGTCCCCTAATCACCTTTGTTGCTCTTCTCTGCTGCACTCCTTCTAAAGCCTCAACATCTTTTTTTACATCATGGTGACCAAAACTGGATGCAGTATTCCAAGTGTGGTCTTACCAGGTGATTACAAAGTGGTAATAACACTTCACATGATCTTGATTCTATCCCTCTATTAATGCAGCTTAGGACAGCATTGACTTTTTTGGCAGCCGCAGCACACTGTTGGCTCATATTTGAGTGATTGTCCACTAGGAGTCCAAGATCCCTCTCAGTTACTACTATTGAGTCAGTAAGTAAAGATGTAACAAAGAATTAAATGATGTAGGATGTATGGGTGTGTGTGTAGAGAGAATTTTTATTTGAAATGGAAATCAATCAAGTAAAGCTAATTATATCTTGTATAGTTTGTTAAGGTTTTCTTTGATAGTTTGTTGATCTTTCTTACATGACTTTTATATGTTTCATATTTTTATTAAATATTAAAATCAGCACCTATTTATTAAAAAGAACATAATCTTTAGTCACCTTCTACAGAAGCTTGATTCATTAGTTGACCTAGAATTAGTTATAAGTTGAATTTAGTTTATAGCCATTGTAGCATATTAATTTGTATCTATCATTAATTTTCCTGTATCCTTAACTGTTCTGTAAAGGATATAAAGAATCATTACCATTTAATGTCCTAGTATATAGCAGATAAAGGTTGTTAATCTTGTCTGACAGTTTTATATCCACTTGTATGAGATCAAGGAGAAAATCCATCTTCCGTTTTCAGTTCGCTCTATTGTTGCACCAAAACAGACTTTTGTTAAATAGTTAGATATCTGGGCAGTTGGAATGTGTCTAAAAACCCTCCAGGATACATAATATATAATAATTTAGCTAGATCCTTATCATACTCATTAACTTTTTCCCCCAATAGTTTTTTCCCCCAACTTAGTAGATAATGAAGCATTAGGTGAAAATCAGCATGAAGCTGATTTAAACTCCACATAACTCGATTCACTAGATTGAACATTGTTACTCAGTGTCAGAGGTGCTTATTTTATTAGTTATTTTATTTTATTTGTTTGTCAAACATGTACAAGATAACAAGTATAGGTATGAATATAAACATGAACAAAGGAAGTAAATACAGATAAATGGGGACAGTAAAACAGGGCGGTAGGCATGGTGGTGTGCTTATGCACGCCCCCCTTTATGGACCTCTTAAGAATGGGGTGAGGTCCACGGTAGACAGTTTGAGATTGAAGCTGTGAGGTTTGAGACTATAACAACAGAGTTGGGTAGAACATTCCAGGTGTTGACCACTCTGTTGCTGAACTCATATTTTCTGCAATCAAGTTTGAAGCAGTTTACCTTGAGTTTGTATCAATTGTTTGTCTCTGTGTTAATGTGATTGAAGCTGAAGAAGTCATTGACAGGCAAGATGTTGTAGCAGACAATTTTGTGTACTGTGCTTAGATTGGACCGCAGGCAGTGCAGTTCCAGATTGTCTAAGCCCAAAATTTCAATCCTGCAGGCATAGGAAATTCTATTATGAGTAGAGGAATGGAGTACTCTTCTTGAGAAATACCTCTGAACCTGCTCAATCGTGTTAATGTCCGATATACAGCGTGGGTTCCAGGCAGATGAGCTGTAATCAAGAATTGGTCTGGAAAATGTTTTGCATGTCCTAGTTAGCAATACAATTTTACTGGAGAAGAAGCTTCACAAAATTAGGTTAACAACTCTTAATGCCTTTTTGGCAATGCTGTTACAGTGAAGTCTGGGGCTTAGATCGCTTGAGATGAGTACTCCTAGATCCTTGACAGATTGAGGGTTGTCTATGAGATCATTTCTGCCCAACTTGTATTTGGTGTTGTGATTTTTATTGACAATGTGTAGGACAGAGCATTTATTAGTTGAGATTTGGAGTTGCTAATTACACGACCATTCAGATACATAGTCAAGGTCACTTTGTAGAGCAGCAGCATTGTCAGTGTTGTTAAATAATTTTACGTCATTGGCGAAGAGGACGCAGCTGCTTTTAATGTGATCGCATAGGTTGTTGATGTAAAATGTGGGTTCAAAAGCCCTGCCTTGGGGGAGACCGCTGTTAACTGGTGCTGGATTTGATAGGGCCCTCCTTATTTTGACTATTTGTTGCCTGTTTGACAGGAACGCAGCTATCCACTTGTGCAGGAATCCAGAGATGCCATTAGAACTTAGTTTCAACAGTAGTTTGTCATGTACCACTAAATCAAAGACTTTGCAGAAGTTTATGTAAATTGAGTCTATTGGTTTGCCCTGGTCAAGATGTGTGGTCGAAATGTTTCTGCAGTGTAGGAGTTGCAGATTATAGGACAAATTTTTATTGAAACTGAACTGTTTGTTAAAAAGCAGGTTGTTAGTTTCTAAGTGGAGGGTGATGAATTGGTTTATAATTGATTCCATGACTTTACAGGTGATGCAATACAGTGAGATTAGTCTGTAATTTTCTACTAGACTAGGGTCTCCCTTTTTTAAAAAAAGGTATGACCGTAGCTAATGACCATAAATCAGGCAGTTGGTTCTGAAAGATACTTCATAGATTGTGCATAGAGGTTCAGCTAGGGCAGTGGCAGCTTTTTCAAGAAGTAGGCACATAATCCATCATGGCCAATAAATAAAGATAGTTTTAGGTTATGTAGTGCTGTTTAAACATTATCTACAGTAAAATCAATATGTAGTAAACCACATATGACTGTATATGTATATCAAATTAAAATTGTTATGGTACAACTAGGAAATGGGGGTCAGCAGCCATTGCTGTCAACAAAGACTGAACTGAAGAACGTATTGAAGAGGTTAGCCTTAGCAGCTTCATCGGTACAGTCTTCCCCATTAGGCCCTTTTAGGGGTGGGATAGTTTTCAAGTCTTTAAGTTTAGCATTTACAAAATTATAGAAGGCTCGGGTAGATTTCGACTTTAACAACCCTTCCTCCTGTTTGCAATGGTAATTGGTGTATTCTGCCTTTATCTGGCAGCATAAGGCTTTGTAGCGGTTTTTAAAGTTAGCTATGTAGCCAATTTTGTTTTTTCGCCAGAGATTTTTTTGAGAATTGTAACTTTCTTATTGTTATGGGTAGCTTTTTTTTGTTTTTATTTTTGGTATGTATAGGTTAATGACCCTATTGACTTCGAGCAAAAAAGTGTTATAATGGTCTTCTGCAGCATTACAACCTGTGAACAAAAGGTGCCAATCAAGAGTTGCGAGTCGGCAGCTATGAGATCATAGTTGGCTTTTTTAAAATTATAATTTGGAGTCACATCATTATGACCCTCTTTGCAAGTGCACAAGTTGAGACAAAAATCAGTCATACTGTGATCACTGTTGGAAAAAGGTTCTTTAACATGTAGGCCATAAATTCAGTTTAAGCTATTGCAGAAGATGAGATCTAAACAATTGTTGAGCCTAGTATTGTTCGTTACCAACTGCTCCAGCACCAGAGTCATAACAGCATTGTACAGGGTTGCATGTATAGGTTTGGTTGTACATTCGTTTAGGGTCCAATTAATAAGGGGCAAATTGAGGTCACCAAGAAAGATAAAGGATGTGGGCAGAAAGCTGCCCACATTAGTAGTGCAATTAACTTGTTCATATGACCAAGATCATAATCAGGCTCTATAACATAGCAAGAAATGAACAGCAGTATTTAAAGACAGCTTGCGGACAGTGGTCTCAGGAAGAGCAAGCTCCTGTGAAACATTACTCTTTTTCATAGAAGATAGCAACATCATCTCCTTTACAGTTTTCACTATCAGACTGGAAAACATTATAGTCACTGTAATAAGGGAATCTGGAAAGGATACATTCAACTATGTTTCAGAGACAAAAATAAGGTCGAATAGGGCCTCATTTAGAAGCAAGAGGAATTTGGGCATTTTGTTTGCAAGGCTTCTTGAGTTAAGTAGCTTGCATTTTAGATTTGTAGGGGTGGACCTGAAAGAAGTTGGTGGCATGCATGCCTAGTTTAAGTTGTTGGGGGGGGGGCAGTTGTTGGTACACAGGCCACTGAGTATTTAAAACAGTCAGCGTGGTAGTCTATGTACAGGTCAGTCTCTCCTTGGTTGTGTCATCTTTTGAGCTCTGAGCAAAGCTCACAGGTGCAACCAGTTGTAGTATGGACAGGTTGGGCAGTGAATGAAGTTTCTTATGATTTATGTAGCTTTTGGTGAGTGAGTTTATTTTGGAGATAAATTTGCATTTGCTAGTTTTACTCTTGCAAACGACTCTGCAGAAATGTGGGGCCACCGAACCATCGCTATTTTTCAACACAGGGCCGTCATGGGAAATATCATTGATTTCATTGGGAATGATGATTGATGCCTGGAAGTTTTGATGATGTCACGAATCTTTATGATGTTGTCAGATTTGTTTGTGTCATTCAGTCCAAATAAGATTGCATTGGGATGCTTCCGTTTGGGTTCGATTGCGTCTTTGACAAAAATGGAGATGTTACTTGTAGGATTAGTAGTTTCCTGTGACTGGGGTAGTTGGCTTGGGATAGGATTTTGGGATATTAGTGCTTCACTTTTCTGTGTTTTTTCTTTTACTTCAAGGGATGCTTATCGCGCTTCTATGGTGTCCACCCGTTCATGTAGAACAATAAATTTGTTCAGTCTAGGCTTGCATGATGGGCAGAATAATGGAAACGCAAACTGGGAGGTTTTAAGTGAAACTGATTGCAAGAACTGGGCTACAGTTAACCCGAAGCATTTGTGGTGAGCATTCATGTTCCATAGGGTACTCTCATCTTCCTTGAATGCTTCTGTACAGATGAAGCACATGCAGGAGTCGTATGGCTTATCAGTAGTGATCTTCTTTTTGGGTGGAGGTTTGACAATAGAGTGTTTGCCTGTCATGGTAGGTTTACTGTGGAGGCACTGGTGTGGTTGGTGAGGAAGGATTTTATCTTATGAGTTTGAGGCTTAAATTATTTGGAGTTGAAGTTCAGTGAGCTTATTTTCTTACAAACATTTCAGCATCACATTAGATAATATAATCAGTACTTTTGACACAAGGAAGTGAGGACTGCTTATTGTGGCATATTTGGCAGGTCCGTTTTACCTATCTTCAATCATGAGCTGCATATATTCTCCACTGCTGCTACGACTTAAATTAAGCCAGTCATCAATCAGACATCAGACATTAGTACAGCTTTCCATTTGTCTTTTCTACTCTTTTCATATCTTCCAGTCCTCTGTGGGAAGTGAAGCTTGTAAGCATTTTAAGTTTATGTTCTTTATAGCAATACCAGAAAATAGGTACTATGTTTATTCATAGTTTCTTATAGCAGCATAGAGATTGGTTAAAATATTAAGGTTAATGAGGTTCTCATACCCTACATGACAATTGTCCCTGCTCCCAATTCTCCTGATGCCTCTTCTCAGTGTCTCTGTTTATGGCTTCATAAGGAAAAAAAGACCTTCCATAGTTTATAGTTGACCATTACATTCTCCATTATATACATTAGGAGCTTTTCCTCTAGCTGTGTAAATTTATTTCTCTTTTTTCCAGGTTTCCTTACCTGATCAGATGAAATATGTTTGTGACAAACTTTTTCCTGCTATGGTAATCCAGCCATCTGATCTACTCATCTCAATCCCTTCTATTGTTCTAGTCACTTTAAGTACCTCCTCTCATTTCCCTACATAAAGTTTTAAATATCAGGCTAGCAAAAAAAAAAAAAAAAAGGGAAAAGGAAAAGTAAGGAATGGTAACCATTTCATATTCATCTGCATGTAATAAGAATGTAATTCAATTTGCTTTGGATGAGGAAAAGGTTACGGTCACAGGGGACCTTCATTGTTGCTAAAATTTTCTTTCAAACTATTATTCAAAATAAATCCATTAGTCCATCGATTCTCCCTTTAATTTAGTGTTATATTATACACAAAAAAATTGCCCATTTACCATGCAGTCTCTTACATATTTGTCTTTCAGGTTCATCTTCAGTATCATTTTATCTACTTTAGCAATCAAGTGGTCATCCCCAGAACATAAGTTGATATCCAATTCAGCTTTTTCCTGTTAAAACAAAACTTTTAAAATCAAGTTTAAATCTTTCAAAAATTCTATAATGAAGCAATCACAAACAAAACCTTTGCCTGTTAATTGTTCTCTTGTCTTTATCTTTTTGAATTTTTCCATTTATCTTCTTCTTAATTACTACATTGTGTGTCAGGTTCAAAATAATACATCCATTACAAATCAAACTCCGAAACATTGCATTTCCTCAAAGAACAAATTTATATAGATACATCATCTTGACACTACTGGTGGAAAGCCAGTACTGAAAGTTCTCCCACTTTCCACCCCAATATAAGCAATAGTTTCTCAATTTTCCAAAACAAATTGTCACATTGTCCAACCAAGATGAGAGCCGGTTGCCTGGCGACTTCTCTCCTCCTCCTCTGGTCAGCCAGCTGTTGGAATGTACTGTATTTGTACAGACAAATGTCATCTTACTGGGTAGACCATTCAAAACTTGATAGTTTGAGTCATTTGGGTTGTGTGCTTTATATTTCATAACTCATATATTTGTTGTATAAAGCACAGCCTACTCATTCTTCCATAAGCTCCAGAAAAAAACTTTCTGCCCACTCTTTATAAAAAAAATGAATTGCTTTTGATATATTGTGTGATAATTTCTGAAACCAAAATCAAGAGGATGTTAGTGATATACTTCTTCCCCAGCGGTAGGGATACACTTACCCTATTTCTTTCTCAAAATAAATTAGAAAAGGGGGTTAAGTCTTGCTATTTATACATTCGTCTCTAAATTACTTCTATTGCATATTCAGAACATTTTTGAAGAGGTTGTTATGTTTCCAAGCTATTATGTGATCTCTCCCCATTGTATTTTCTTTCTTGTTCCTTTTAATCTTTTCTTCTCCTGTAGTTTTCTTTCACTGGTACTTTAGTTTTTTTATAAATATCCCAGTCTTCTACTTTTTTTCTTTATTAACTATGGATCTTGTCTTAACAATTCTCTGGATATATCTGAATTCAAGAAACTAAAATGGCCCTTGTGACAATGATAACAATCATACAAAAACTTTGAATTACTCGTTGCTTGATAAAACAGTTACAAAATCATAGCTATGGTTAGATACTGTGTTTCCCTGAAAATAAGGCCTATCCTGAAAATAAGTCCTAGCTTGATTTTTACCCATGTGTGCAATATAAGCCCTACCCCCCAAAATAAGCCCTAGTTAAGACCCCGCCCACTACGCTGCATCTGGTTGCCCAGGATGAGGTGAGGCACACTGGTAAAAATCAAGCTAACTAGAGTAGGGATGGGGGGAGGAGTTGTTTACCACTGGACAATTGCAACCAGACCTCACACACCCCTGTCTCATCTCTCCGGGCCACTTCTGTGGCCTCTTGCTGCTGTTTGCATTTGTTGCCCCTGGCCTCCATTTTGCTGTCAGAGGCCTTCAGGAAAGGCCTCTGCAGCTGATAAAAAAGCTCTGGCTTGATGCATGCAGTGCTCCCTGACCTCCATTTGGTCATCAGAGGCACCGTCAGAGCTCATTTCTCAGCTGCAGAGGCCTTTCTTGAAGGCCTCTGACAGTGAAACAGAGGCCAGAGACGTTGCATACAAGCGGCCATAGAAGAAGTTGGCAGGCAGCAGCCATACAGGCTCCTGCTGGCCAGAGCTGTCAGTGCCATCGCCACAAGGTGAGCCAGAGGAAGACTTCTCCTGAAAATAAGACCTGGTGCCTCTTTTGGAGGCAAAAAAAAATATAAGACCAGGTCTTATTTTTGAGAAAACATGGTTAGCTAGGTAACCAAGTCCAACTTTCAGTAGTATAGAATATGCAGTATTGGATACATGGAAAAAAATACATCAATACATCATACTTTCTTTGAAGAAACTGCAGGGGAACAGAATCCACTGCCTCCTGAATCAGTCTCTTCCACTACAATGTAGTCTCACCTTTAAAAAAATTATTTTAAAATTTTATGAAATATTATTCTTTGCAATTTCTAGCCATTGTTTCTCGTCCTGCTTTCTGGAATATTTAAAAACAAATACAGATAGTCCTTGACTTATCAACAATTTATTTAGTGACCATTTGAAAAAAGGGCACTGAAAAAAATGACTTATGGCTGATTTTCACACAATCATTTCACCATCCCCATAATCATAGGACAAAATTCAGACACTTGGCAACTGACTCATATGATGGTTGCAGTATCCAGAGGTCATGCTATCACTTTTTGCAGCCTTTTGTACAAACAAAGTCAATGGGGAAGCCAGATCCACTTAACAACCATGTTACTAACTTAATAACTGCATTGATTCACTTAGCAACTGTGACAAGAAAGTTTGTAAAATGGGGCAAAACTCACTTAACAAATTTCTCTCTTGTCAACAGAAATGTTGATCTCAGTTCTGTTATCTTTCAGATATTTTAAGGTAGCTATCCTGTTTTCTGTTAATATTCTCCTTTCAGAGTTAATCAAACCCAACTCTTTTTACTGTATTTGACAGAAACCACTTTTTGTGGTTTATAATCATCCTGCATGCTTCTCTGTGGATGTCCTTAGTTTAACTTCGTAAAATGGGATTCCTGGAAAATGGCGAGTGTAGAAAAAGTATTAACTGGTTGAAATTTGAACACTGTGCTTTTGTTAAGTGTAAATTATATTTTTTAGAACTGGATCAAATTAGTAACTCATGTCCAACTTCTGAGTCATTGTCATGTATCTTGAAAAGAGTACCAAACCAGGTCTTTTCCGTACTGTATCTCTGATATATTTTCCATTTTATTTTTTTATTGAGGGAGGGAATATATAAAGGCAAAGTTTACTTTTGCTATTTTTGATTTTTGTTTTGTGATAACCTTCGTGTCATCAGTATATTTAATAAATAACCTTGCAAGCCTGATCTTTCAAGAGAATGTTTTTCATTCCTCTGGAAACCATAACCAAAATCTTCCTCTGAATTTCTTCCTTCCTAATTATTAATTTAAGATACAATAAAATTACTCTTCATCCAAAAATAACAGGTATTTTATAGAGCAAAAACCCAAACTGATCCTATAACCCCAAAACATAATCAAAACAGAATAAGTTTCAATTTAAAAAGTTAACTGGCAATAGAATATAAATGAAAAGCTAAATAAAGTATTGCAGCAAATGAAGCATTAAGTAAGCTATTATTGTTCTACAGTGAAAGAGTTGATAATTGGAGCACATAATCAGGAAAGCTTTGTCCTTTATTGATATGAAAGATATTTCGAGGAAAATGTTTTTAATGGTTGTTAAAACATGGGCAGATCAGTGTAGCAATAATGAATCCTTGTTTATAATTTTCAGGAAGCAGTGTTTATCATATACACACATAATACTTCACTAAAATAAAGATCTGACAATCATACTAATAGTTCTATCAATATTGGAGATAGTTTGGATCTTTATTCTTTGATATTTGAGTGTGCACACAGTGATCTGTTGGTGAGAGCCATTTTTGATGATTCTATATTTTATATGAAGTATAAAAGAATGCACTGTATGCTTGTTTGTTTTGATACTAGTACTCAAAATATTGCTAAATATAATGATATAAAATTGCATCTGATGGTGCTGTTTTCTAGATATATTTATAATGTGGATCCTGTGAGAAACATTTCAATCTTCAGGGGAAACAATCTTGATGAGAAACTTATATATAGGTCAGAAAGCACAGTATAGACAAAACATGGCAAAACAGACTAGCTCCAGATTGGCAAAGGCAGGCAACAAGGCTGCATATTCCCCCTTCATTTATCCAATCTATGTATGAAATACATATGCAATGTAAATGACCTGCAAGCCCCAGTATTGAATATCAATGTTTACACTGAAAAAATGAAAACTAAAATATAAAATTGATCAAACTTATTACAACAGGTAAAGCAAACAGCTTTATTTTTTATTATATTTTTATTTTATTCCCCAAAAAGGAAAATATAAATAACAGTAGATATCCGTATTTGTTTCTTAATACCATCTCTTATTATCAATTGTTCTCTGATTAATTAGTCCAATCTTCAAAGTTGGTCTATCTTCCCAAAATTATTTTTTTTAAGTGATAAATTTATCACAGTTAAATGTAATAAATCCCTTCTCCAATCTCCTTCAATCCCCTTAGGGAAAGCCAATGTTCCCTCAATGTCAGGGCTGCCACCAATCAATCCCTGGGAAAGAAAACCCTTGACTCAATAGATTCAGAGAAAAGATACTTTTCTTAGGAATGAACTGATTGCAGCAAGAGTCAGGCAAAGATACAGGATGACAGTCAAGATTCTGTTATAAAAAAAATACAAGCTTTGACTTCAGAGAGATGTATGGAATTGACTCAGTTCTAAATCTGTAGAGTCCATACCTCTTACCAGCAAATCTTTCAGATCTCATTTATTTTGTGAGTCTAATTTAGTGTATCTACACAGTGGTGGGATTCAAATAATTTAAAACTGGTTGTCTACCCTAATGACCAGCTGGGTAGGCATGGCTGAATGATCATGTGACTATAGGCATGGCTGAATGATCATGTGACTATAGGCATGGCTGAATGATCATGTGATCATATTGAGGGGTGCTTCGCGTCATCCAGCTTCACCTCAATTTACGACTACAATTGAGTCCCAAATTTATGTTGCTAAGAGAGAAATTTATTAAGTGAATTTTGGTCCATTTCACAACTTTTCCTGCCACATTTGTTAAGTGAATCACTGCAGTTGTTAAATTAGTAACACGGCTGTTAAGTGAATGTGGCCTCCCCATTGACGTTGCTTGTCAGAAGGTTGCAAAAGGGGATCACATGACCCTGGGAGACTGCAACCATCATAAATGTGAGACAGTTGTCAACCAGCTGAATTTTTATCACATGACTGTGGGGTTGCTGCAACGATCATAAGTGTTAAAAATGGTCATAAGTTACTTTTTTCAGTGGCATTGTAACCTTGAATGGACACTAAATGAACTGTTGTAAGTCAAGGATTACCTTTATAAAAAAAGCTTCTTTGCTTGCAAAAACCTGCCCTAAGTACCAATCATTAGATTAAAAATGGGGGAAAACACACTCAAAATCAATTACAGTCACAGCCATCATGGAAACCTAAACCGTTCTGTCAACGGAATACCTTCCTTTTCACAAGCAATATTTGCAACCTAGAGTTACAAATCAGGCAGGGTGCCAGAGCACCTTGAGGAATTAAAATAATATATAATGTAACGATAACTATCAGCAGCCAACTTTTGCTCATAAAGTAAAACTGTTAGATTCGGGCAATAAAGAGGCAGGAGACCAGTGAGTGACAACAGCTCTTTAGTTTATAGTGAACCCAGCAACTGCCGTCTGGAAAAACCCCTCTTTATATACAGTTTTGGCTGAGGCTTCAACCAATCAACAACGTGCTTGTTCCCACCCAAGTTTCCCTCCAAAACTCTTAAAGATACATTACAAAAACCTTTAGCAGAGATTTCATTTAAGCTCTCCAGAAAATGGGTGGGCACATTTGGGTTACATGCCACAGATATCTAAATAAACTTCAAGCCTGATGCCATGTTACTAAGCCATATTATCATGAGAGAAAACTAAAAATGAATTGGAGGGAGGATCCACACCCCTAGCATAGAATTGTTAGCAGTTTTTAATATTTGGATTCTAATTTTATTTAATGGGTTTTATTGTTTTAAATGGATTTTAATTTGGCCTTATATTTAATAAGTTTTTTAATTATTGTTTTTATTGTATACCTTTTTATTGTTTTACTTGGCTGTGAACTGCCCTGAGTCCTTCGGGAGAAGAGCGGTATAAAAGTTTAATTAATAAAATAAATTAAAAAAAATACCTCCTTTTTAAAAAAAAATCTTATTATCAGTGAGCAATCGTGCCTTGGCCACTCTGAAAAAATGCAAGAGACTCCTATCCCAAAGGTGCTTTTTTCAACAGGCAACTAGACTTTCTGGAACCTAATAAAGTCCAGTTGCCTTTTGAAAAAAGCACCTTTGGGACAGTCATGACCTGGATGACTGAAGAATCCCCATAGACAAGAGACTCCTGTGCTCAGTGAACTGACAGCTCACCTTTTCCCAATCCATTTGATCCACTTAAAGATATCAGCTGGTCTCCCTCACCTCACAAGATATCCTAAGGAAATCATCCAGATTTAAGGAAAGACCATATGCCCCCAGGAAGGCAGTAAAAAAATCAGACAGAGCCCCAAGCTTGCATTCTACCACTTAGCCATTGCTTAACTTGATTACAACCATTTAAATGGACAACCATTTAGATATGAGCCAACAGTGTGCAGCAGCTGCCAAAAAAGCCAACACAGTCTGGGCTGCATAAACAGAGGGATAGAATCAAGATCACGTGAAGTGTTAATACCACTTTATAACGCCTTGGTAAGGCCACACTTGGAATATTGCATTCAGTTTTGGTCGCCATGATGTAAAAAGGATGTTGAGACTCTAGAAAGAGTGCAGACAAGAGCAACGAAGATGATTAGGGGACTGGAGGCTAAAACATATGAAGAACGGTTGCAGGAACTCGGTATGCCTAGTTTAATGAAAAGAAGGACTAGGGGAGACATGATAGCAGTGTTCCAATATTTCAGGGGTTGCCACAAAGAAGAGGGAGTCAAACTATTCTCCAAAGCACCTGAGGGTAGAACAAGAAGCAATGGGTGGAAACTAATCAAGGAGAGAAGCAACTTAGAACTAAGGAGAAATTTCCTGACAGTTAGAACAATTAATCAGTGGAACAACTTGCCTGCAGAAGTTGTAAATGCTCCAACACTGGAAATTTTAAAGAAAATGTTGGATAGCCATTTGTCTGAAATGGTGTAGGGTTTCCTTCTGGGCAGGGGGTTGGACTAGAAGACCTCCAAGGTCCCTTCCAACTCTGATATTATTATTATTATTATTATTATTATTATTATTATTATTATTATTATTATTATTATTATTATTATTAGGCAGGCAGCAGTGGTCCAGAAATATTACCTCATTGCTTTCCCATTGGGGGGGGGACTCCTATAGCCCTCTTTTTTTTTGTAACAAGTAAATGAAGAAGCCGACCACTAGCCAGAATGCTCCATTTAGAGAAGATTATGGATCGAGAAAAGAAGGAGGCTCGCAATTTCCCCCTCCCACCTTTAACTGGGGACAGAGAAGCAAGGAGTGCTTGGGAGGGGATTCAGCCATGTTGGAAGTTCACCCCAAAACGACAGTTCTAGGAACCATGAAAGAAGTATAAAAAACTTAACCCTTCCCCTTTAAAAAAGTTAAGCCCCTGGATCAGGGGCTTTGCTGGTGAAAAAAGTACCAGCAAAGGAAAAAAAACTCCAGAGAAGCCACTCAGGCTACAGAAAATCTGAGAATACTGCCAAGAATGTTAATGGCTGTTATATTGTAACAAGGCTTAACTGCAGAGGCAGTTTTGGAAAATACTTAAGTAGGGCAATAAACATGATCAGGCTAGCAACACACAGAGGCACACCAGAACACCGCCTTCCTCCCTTCCTGACAGAATTAAACCCGTAAGGTGGGAAAAACAAAAGGACATTTCTTCCAACAGCCAGTTCACCAAACTGCTTAAAAAGTTAGCTACTGGTTCTCCTGAACCGGTGTGAACCAGCTGAATCCCACCACTGTATCTACAACTAAATGCATTTAAATATTTTCAATAACCATTATCATTTCATCAGACTTTTTTTAAAAAAAACTTTCAAATAGGAATTGAATATTACCAAATGGTATTTAATTCATGTTGATACATTGTATATATTGGCAATGATAGATAAAAGAACACGGGGAATCCTCAGAATGAAAAAGTAAAGAAACAGGGAAGATATTTTCTGGATATTTTGATCCAAAATTAAAAGAAGAATTTAAAAAAAGCTCCAAACATTTTGCAAATTAGTAAAATGTCAAAATCCTGTAGTGAGAATGAAATATACAGTAGATGTAAATCACATCTTTCACAACTCCAGAACACTTCATGTTTTCCTTACAAAACAGCAAAAGTTATTCAAAATAAGAACATGAATCAGAAAGAAAAAGGAAAAAAAACAGATAAAGTCCAGCAGAGTGTTAAATCAGCATTCAACCAGTCAGACAACTTTTAAAGATAAAAGGCAAAACAAAACAAAAGCTTCAAAAAATGAAGTTAAAACCCAGGCTTTCTTAAAAAACTGAACTATTAAGAGAAAAGATCAATGACCACGACTTTTTGACCACTCCTAGAGGAAACTGGAACCTTCAAGGTTCTCCTTCTCAGGTAAGTCCACAGCCATCCAAAAGCTGTCTTGGTCATTCCTAAATGCTCCCATTCAACTTCAAGGATCAGAACTGCTAAAGAGCCAGCTTTGGCAGTAAAATTGGCACATTGGCAGGAAAAAGTTCCTATTACTCAGCGGCCATTTTGGGAAGGAATCCACTTTAGAATTTATAAAGAAGTTATTGAAGTGATGTATTACTTCTGTGTTTTAGAGTCAATCATCAATAGTAAAGGAAGATAGCTATGAAAAATATATTCAGATACCATGATGTGTCTACTCTTACAAATATCAGAATTGATACCATGGTGGTCCCTGTGATACTCAATGGAAGTAAAAGTTGGACTTTAAAGAAAGCAGGATAAGGAACATTATCCTTTGAACATTGATGTTGGAGCCTGAGAATATCATGGAAAGCTAAGAAAACATACTAATGAATCATTTAATAAAGCAATCCAGAATTCTCACTTAAGGCACAAAGGACTAGGCTCAAATTAGCCTATTTCATACATATTATGTTAAGACCCAGTTGTCTGGAAAAGGAAAAGGCTCTAATGCTGTGAAAGGTGGAAGGAAAAAGAAGAAGAGAATGACCAGCAGCAGCATGGATGGACTCAGTTAAAAAGGAGATGAGTATACTATAATTTGAAAGAACAGGTTAGGAATGGATCATCATGGAGAAGATATATGTGGAGTCAAAATGATTAGGTGGTACATAACCCATTCAGTTAAAAGAACGGGGCCCTAAAGTCTTCCAGGGAATTTATCTAGATTAAAAAAAACAAAAAAACCTTCAGTCTATTTTCCCTTCCCTCAGAACTGATTTTTAATTTCTATAATCTTAAACCCAGCATGATGAGCAATTGTGTTGGATGATAATTGTTGTAATCTGACAAAAATAAGTGAAATTATGGAAGGGTGTTCTTACTAATATAGGATTAAATTATATGAATTTTCAAAGGCTATTCATTTTAATCTTTGATTAATCATTAATTATTTTTAATCCTAAAATTAATTTTTAATCTACTTTTTAAAGTTTTGTTTTGTTTAAACTTGTGCTCCTATTCTCTTCACTACTTTAACACACTATTAATATTAATAATACAATTAGATTACCTAATCCTAAACTTCCACATACTAAGCTTAGTTTATTTTTAATTCTAATAGATTCTATTATCTGTTAATATGTATGCTACTATTTTCCCTATTTTCTTTTTATTAATATATTTTATCATTATCCACCATCTCTTAATTTTTTTGGAGTTCCATCATTTATTGACTTTTTAATCACCCTTTTATTTTTCTCTCTTGGAGTCTTACAACTCTTTGATATTTTAATACCAACTGAACATTCTCTTCAGGTTGCCCTTTGTTTCTTTCTACTGTATTATTTGAACACCAATCAATAAGACTTTCTTTTTTAAAAAGAGATTTTTCTTTTTTTCCCTCTAAACTTTTCTTTTTTTTCCCCCCCGAAGAGATTTTTCTTTTTCCCCCCCCCTCTGTTCTATTATAAGCTTTTAAGGAATAATCTGATTGATTCCTACTTATTAATCCTTTCTCTTCATTATCTTCTTGCATCTTGTTCTCTGTGTCACTCTGTATGTGTGTCTCTATGTCTCTTTCTCCCCTCTATGTGTGTGTCTTTATGTTTCTCTCTCTCTGTATGTGTGTGTGTGTTCCCCTCCCTTCGGGTGACCATCTTCCTCCTCCCCCCTCTTCTCGTAACTCCCTGGCCTGGACCAAAGCACAGGAAAGACGCACGCGGGATGAGCAGCTGCTTCCTTAACTGGACGCAACTTCTCTCCTGCACTAATGCTCCAACCGTCATCTTGTTGTGTCATTGCCCACCCCCGACAGCTCTGAGTGCAGAGGAAGAGAGAGAGAGAACACGCATGTGTCTTTCCTGAGGGAGTAATTTTAACTCTGTTGAGGCAATTGAAAAGTTCATGTGGATATCTAATAGTTGCATATTAGGAAGTTATGTGAATTGGCAAAGCAATATGTTACTCTCTCTCTTATACAACATAAATAGTAATTACCTTGGGGATTTCTATTGCCATTTCAAAGTGAGGAATTTCCATTCCTGTCCCATCACTGGTTGGCCACACACCCCTTATTTCTTTTTTTGGACTCCAGCCCAAAGCGGCAGGAAGCGAAGGCTGTCTTACATGCAAATGTGGTGCAAAGGCAGGTACAGGGTAGCTTTGCTCCTGCACTCTCCGGTGACCCTCTTCCCCATCCTCCTCTCAGGATGACCGGGCCGGCTGTGGCTGAGCCAGGAGCATGCGCATGTGTGGGGAGACCCTCCTTAAGCGAGCTGTTTCCCACCCCGCAAGTGCCTTTCCTGAGCTTTGGTGCTTGCTTGAGGAGGGTCTCCCTGCGCGTGTGTATGCTCCTGGCTCAGCCACAGCTGCCCAGGGGATTACAAGAGGAGGATGGGGGGAGGAAAGTGCAGGAGCGAAGCTCCAGGCTGGAGTCCAAAAAAGAAATGAGGGGCAAGGCCAACCAGTGATGGGACAGGGAGCCATGGCAGAGGGCCCAAAAAATTGCTTGTGGCTCCAGAGCCGCGAGTTGCCAACCCCTGATTTAGTGAATTTATTGCATGATCATAGTGGGCCCAAAGTTGATAACAGCAAAAAATCTATTTTGTAATAAGATTCTTGTCAGCTGAAAATAAGTTATTTCAGATCTATGTACAGATAAATTTTCACAAACCTATAAAACAAGCTTTCATTTTCAATATAAGAATATATCTGTAAGGGTACCTATTAACTCTGAAGATATCCCATGCAAATGAAATCATTGCAATTCTTACAAAAACAATTCATTAACATGTACTGCAGATATATGTTTAATCCATCACGTGATCCGGTAGCGATGGTGGCTGCTGGTTCGGAGGACCAGTAGCAAAAATCCCTGGCCCCGCCCCCTGACCCTGCTGAGCCGCACCATCAGCAGAGGTTGTTTTTTTTTTTTTTACTTTTTAAAGCAGTTTTTCTTCAGCCGAAACATGCCTTGAAAAGTAAAAAAAAAAAACCTCTGATGAGGAGTTTCCTGATTCTCACAGGCTTTTAAACTCACTTTTTAACAGCCCCCACTTACAAGAGCCCCCACCCATGCCCAGCCAATTCCCCCTCCTCATTTACCTATAATTACTGCTCCTTTCGGGCACGGCATCCATTTTTCTTCAGCTAGTGATTACAGCCTACTTTGACTTCCTGCTTTGCTGAATGAGGAACTCTGGGAGTTGAAGTCCACAATCTAAGTTACTAAGGTTGGAAACCCCTTATCTAACAAAATAAATAAAAATAATAAAATAAAATATTTGTGCAGCTTTCTGAGATTTGGTGTGTTTCTGTAGTGTTTTACTCTAACTACGCAAACACACAAAATCTCACAAAGCTGTATGTGGCATTGTATGTGTGTGTGTATGTGTGTGTGAGAGAGAGTCAGTTGTGTTGTATGTGTGTAAAGTGTGAAAGTGTGAGGTTCCTGCTTGTTGCAGGGGCCATTTTGGGTGAATTGCAGCTGTTTTTACATTGTGTGTGAGTCAGTTGTGTTGTATTGTGTGTGTGCAAAGTATGAAAGTTGGTGTTTGGTACCTATTATTGTTTTGTATACCTTATTTATTATTTTTATTATTTATTGTTATTGGCCACACCCACCCAGTCATCTAACCACCAAGCCATGCCCACCAATTAAGCCATGCCCAGAGAACTGGTAGGGAAAATTTTTAGATTTCACCCCTGGTTTAATCCCTAATTTCAATATTAAAATTGTTTATTGAATTCTAAAAATAGATTTAAAAATAATATCCATTTATGGTACACAATCTTTCAAATGTTAGTGTGATAGTTTTCAAAATCTTTGGGTTTTTTAGAAGATTATTATGCATTCCCTAGTTATCTTATGTGGCAAAATTATAAAGGAATCTAGCATGGATTCTGTAAGTACTGGAAGATGTAACACGAATTGAAAGTGAACATATTGCAGTACTAGTCTTGGCAGAACATAACATAACATAACATCAGAGTTGGAAGGAACCTTGGAGGCCTTCTAGTCCAACCCCCTGCCCAGGCAGGAAACCCTACACCATCTCAGTCAGATGGTTATCCAACATTTTCTTAAAAATTTCCAGTGTTGGAGCATTCACAACTTCTGAAGGCAAGTCGTTCCACTTATTAATTGTTCTAACTGTCAGGAAATTTCTCCTTAGTTCTAAGTTGCTTCTTTCCTTGATCAGTTTCCACCCATTGCTTCTTGTTCTACCCTCAGGTGCTCTGGAGAACAGCCCAACTCCCACTTCTCTGTGGCAGCCCCTGAGATATTGGAACACTGCTATCATGTCTCCCCTAGTCCTTCTTTTTGTTAAACTAGACATACCCAGTTCCTGCAACCGTTCTTCATATGTTTTATCCTCCAGTCCCTAATCATCTTTGTAGCTCGTCTCTGCACTCTTTCTAGAGTCTCAACATCTTTTTTACATCGTGGCGACCAAAACTGGATGCAATATTCCAAGTGTGGCCTTACCAAGGCATTATAAAGTGGTACTAGCACTTCACGTGATCTTGATTCTATCCTCTGTTTATGCAGCCCAGAACTGTGTTGGCTTTTTAACAGCTGCTGCACACTGCTGGCTCATATCTAGATGGTTATCCACTAGGACTCCAAGATCCCTCTCACAGGTACTACTATTGAGCAAGGTGCCACATATACGGTACTGGTGCATTTTGTTTTTGGCCTAAATGTAGAACCTTACTTTTTCACTGTTGAATTTCATTTTGTTAGATAGCGCCCAATGTTCAAGTCTGTCAAGATCTTTCTGTAACTTGAGCCTATCTTCTGGAGTGTTGGCTATTCCTGCCAGCTTGGTGTCATCTGCAAATTTGATGAGTTCCCCATCTATCCCTCGTCCAAGTCATTGATGAAGATGTTGAAGAGTACTGGGCCTAAAACAGAGCCTTGGGGTACTCCACTGCATACTTCCTCCATGTGGATGTAGTTCCGTTGAGGACTACACGTTGAGTGCGTTGGTCAGCCAGTTACGAATCCATCTGGTGGTGGTGCTGTCTAACCCACATTTTTCTACTTTATCTAGTAGTAGGTTATGGTCTACTTTATCAAATGCTTTACTGAAGTCCAAGTAAATTATATCAACAGCATTCCTCTGGTCTACTAATTTTGTCATTTTGTCAAAGAATGCGATAAGATTAGTCTGGCATGATCTGTTTTGACAAACCCATGTTGGCTTTTGGTTATTACTTTGTTTGCTTCTAGGTGTTCGTGATTCGTTGCTTGATTATCTTTTCCAGAATCTTCCCGGTATTGAGGTCAGACTGATAGGTCTGTAGTTTCCTGGATCTGTTTTTTTCCTTTTTGAAGATGGGAACTACATCAGCTCTTTTCCAGTCCTCTGGCAGCTCCCTGTGCTCCAGGATCTTTGAAAGATATAGTTCAGTGGTTCTGAGATCACGCCTGCCAGTTCCTTCAGAACCTTGGGGTGTAATCCATCCGGTCCTGGTGATTTGAACTCGTCTAGGTAGACAGGTGTTCACTTACCATTTTCTTCCCTATTTTAACTTGTGTTTCTAATCTGTTTTTGTAGTGCTGTTTTGATAGGTTGGATTGTTTTTCCTTTTGTGTAAAGACAGATGCAAAATATGAGTTAAGTAGATCTGCTTTCTCCTGTTGCTTGTCATCTTCTTGCCACTTTCTCCCAGCAATGGGCCAATTGTTTCCTTGACTTTTTCTTGTTTTTAACATGTTGGAAGAAGCTTTTTATTATTTTTACTTTTGTCGCTAGCCTTTGTTCATTGTGAGCCTTAGCTTTCCTCACTTCATCTTTACAGGCTCGGCTATTTGCTGATATTCTGCCTTAGTTATTTGCCCTCTTTCCACTTTTTATATTTGTCCTTTTGTCTTTCAATTTGTCAGATAGTTCTTTATGCATCCATGCTGGTTTCTTTTGTGATCTACTATTTTTCTTCTTCATTGGTATTGTGTTAGACTGTGCTTTTATAATCTCACTTTTCAAAATTTCCCAAGCTTCTTGAGTTGTTTTCCCCCTGGGGATTCTCATCCATTGAATCCTTCTCAAGATCTCTCTAAGTTTATTGAAATTAGCTCTTAAAGTCCAAGACTCTAGTTTGACTTTGTTCTACTACTTGTATTTGCTTAATGTTGAATTCCAATATTGCGTGGTCACTTGCCCCCAAGGTTCCTGTAGCTTCAACACCTTCTATCATTTCATCTCTGTTAGTGAGAATTAAGTCCAATATGGCTGATCCCCTTGTCGCCTTCTCTATTTTTGGGAAACAAAGTTGTCTGCTAGGTTTGTTAGGAACCTGTTGGATCTTCCACTTGGTGCAGAGTTTGTTTCCCAGTTGATGTCAGGGTAGTTAAAATCCCCATTACTACTGTGATGTGCTTCCTACATACCTTAGTTAGCTGACTAGCAAAAGTTCATCTACTTCCTCTGTTTGGTTGGGTGGCCTATAGTATAGACCTATGGCAATATCGTTTTCACCCTTTTATATTGACCCAAATACATTCAAGATGATTTTCATCATTGTTGTGCTCTATTTCTGTAGAGATGTAGTTATTTCTTATATATAGTGCAACTCCACCTCCTCTTTATTTGGTCTATTTCTTTTAAATAATTTATATCCTCTAGCTGTATGTTCCATTTGTCAGTTTCATCCCACCAAGTTTCCGTAATGGCAACAATATCATATCTACCCTCATTTACTTGGATTTCTAATTCACCCTGTTTATTCCTCATACTCTGTGCATTGGTGTATAGACATTTGAGTCCATTTGGATTGATTTTGTGTTTACTGTCTACATAACCTGTGTTGACTGCCCCTACTTTCATGCCACCTGTTGGTTTAGTGCACATGGTATGGCACTCACTGTTAAATGCTTGGTTTTGCTTGATAGCATGGTTGATAGTCTTACCCATACAGACATCTATGTTACATGCACTGATAACCCTTTTAGTTTTCGATTGCTGGGGACAGAAATTTTCTATATCAGTTAATTCTCTGTCCCCACTGTTCAGTTTAAATGTTTATCCAGAAAATCTGTGAATGTATTGCTAAGTAACTCAGTCCTTTCTTTGATGGATGCAATCCATCTCTTTGTACAATTTTTCATTGGACCAGTTGCAGACATCATGACTAATAAAACCAAAGCCTTCCTTTTACACCACTCCTTTAGCCACACATTAAACTCCACTACACGCTGGCCTTTACCTTTTTGTTCCTTATGTACTGGTAAAACCTCTGAAAAGTTAAGCCTACAACCTATGCTATTAAGTTCATACCCTAAGCTCTGGAAATCATTCTGCACAGAAAGCACATCCTTTTGGGACAGATCATTTGTGCCAAGGTGTATAATAGCATCAACATCAGAATCCTTACTGGCATTCTTGACTATCTTAAGAATACGCCTCTTGTCTCTGCTGGCAGTAGCACCAGGTAGACACCTGACGCCTTTCAAAACCTCCATATCCTTTCCTAAATTTACATCCCTTACAATTGAATCACCAATCAGAAGGTGGTTTCACTTTTTGGATACCTTGCTCTTCTTGTGTGACCGATCTGTAATACTTGATACACACTTTTCCAAAGTAGGTTCACACTTTTCCAAAGTAAGTTCTTCATCTTGAACCATAATCCCTTGATTGTTTGAGTTATCAGTATCACAACTACCTTGATCTGTCACTTTAGTGTTCCTATTTAGGTCAGCAAGGGCACTATATCTGTTATACTGGGACACTGTAAAAGCTTTGTGTTTATGGTTCACAGCTCTCACCCTGCCAGATCCCACGGTTGTCCATACTGCCCTTTTCCTGCAGGATCTTTGTGGTAGAGGGGGCTGATGGCTCAGCAGCTGGAATGGCTGAATTGGGTACCTAATTTCTGCTTGGAGGGCATTGATTAGAGATTCTAGGTATGTAATCTGTCCACGAGACTGCTAATTTGTTTACAAAGAGGACAGTACCCAAATTTGAAAAGGTATCAAAGACAGCTGCAAAACAAGTATTGCACTGAACTAAGCCAGTCATTTTGAATAGAATAAAATCACAATCTCAAGTGGACCAACCCTGAATATATTATTGCTATATTTTATTTATAGTGATTAGATTAGATTCGCGCGCCGTTAGGCGCGCGGGTTGTGAAAATGAGAAAGAAATGCAGAAATTTTCCACCCCCACTCCACCCCAAAGCAGCAGCTCAAACTCACGTGTTTTTCTGAAGCAAATCAGAAAGAAATGCAGAAATTTTCCACCCCCACTCCACCCCAAAGCAGCAGCTCAAACTCACGTGTTTTTCTGAAGCAAATCAGAAAGAAATGCAGAAATTTTCCACCCCCACTCCACCCCAAAGCAGCAGCTCAAACTCACGTGTTTTTCTGAAGCAAATCAGAAAGAAAGAAAGAAGATTGAGGCTTCCCCAGTTAATGCTTGACAAACAAACTATTACATCACATAATGTTTAATTACATCATTGGTTAATCCATACATTCTATTATCATATGGAATAGAACAGAAAACTGCTGTAACTCAAGTGATTAGTTTCACACATTTAGCAATCCTATGCCAAAGACTACAGGCAACTTTCAACAATACTGATTTGGACAGCTGCCACAGTTTTTGATTTAGTCAATATCCATCTGAAAATGCCCTCTGCTGTCACCTACTGCTTTATCCAGACAGATTAAAAGATTCAGTTATTGTATCTAGATTTTAGAAGGTAAAGTTTGATCAAACTGGGACTGTCTTGCTTAAAAAACAATGCTTATCAAAGGCTGTAGTAGAATCTTCCCAGTTTTAGTATCTAAGAATGCAGAATGTAAGGAAGTATTGCAAGCAGGACTTTTCAATTAATTTCACTTAAATTTGGGGCTGATCTTATTGATATAATTTTAATCTACAGTATTTTTCTGTTATGGTTCTATTTTTCTTTTTGTTAATGTCATAGGTTATCAGAGTCCTTTGGAATTGAGATAGCTTGATTGGATGGGATGAGAACATACCTGTCTTAACTAATTTTGTTTCTATTTCAGATTGTATTGGAAAATAGCAGCCGAGAAGATAAGCATGAATGTCCATTTGGTCGGAGTAGCATTGAATTGACAAAGATGCTATGTGATATCTTGAAAGTAGGAGAGTTACGTAAGTCTGTCACTGCTTTGTTGGAGCAAGCATTTTGTAGAGTAGCAGGGAAAGTATGGTGAGTTTTATTAAAACTATACATTAATATGTATAATATAACCATTATTATGCATTATTTAGTTAACCTTCTAGCTGTGCAAAGAATAATTAGAATAAAATATAAAATATCAGAAATGTTTCTCTTTTTTTGGTGAAAACATCCATGTAGGTTTCATACTTAAACTGTGTCGATCAATTCAACTGTGGTTAAATGAAAATATAAAATATAATATTTTGGAAGGGATTTATTTTGGTTTCTAGTTTTTATTAATTCTTTGATAAGAATTTAATGCATTGGTAGCAATATGGTAATCAGTACATGATTTTCTTCTCAGAACCAAACCTATGGCTCATCCATAATTAAAGAGCACAGTGATTTTGTATCATTTTGTTTTGGTTTTGTTTTCTTTTGGTGAAATTAGACTAAGAATTGATTCCAAGTAGGAGAAAAATAAAATGTTTCCCCATCTTCCTGTTTCTAATAGACTGATATGATTTGACATGGATTGCTCTCATTGCAATTTGTGGTCTACAATGGACTATATGGATGGTTGGAGTTGGAAGTGGAAGGCTGAGTGTCATTAGCTGCCCAACCTTCCTCTGGATGTGTCCATAAAGGTTCATTAATCTCTTCAGCTACAGATTCCTTGGGCAGCGCAGGACAGGAGACCAGGAGCTTGGTTAATCATGGCTTTTCAGGTGAAATTGCCAAAATAATTCAGGGGCATTGATGAACCTGGCATTCTCCAAAGAACATTCAGAGTCTGGATAACCTGTCTAATGGCTGAGATACTGTGTCACTTTGTCCTTTCTCCTGGAATTTGGTATTTCTTACATTTTATATTCTGTTTGTCCCTCCACAATAACCAGTGGTGGAGGAAGATGCTGGAAGTGCAAGGATTAGGGTTTTTTTTTTCTTTGAATAGTAATGAAAGGTGAAAGACTGGATGCACCTTCATAAAAGGAAGTAATTGCAAGCAAAATGCTCAGGGTTGATTTCTCAAAGGACCTTGAAAGATCCCACAAATTTTGAATCTAACTTCTTAGATGGCTTTGTAGAGACCAAAAACTTGGTAGACAGACTTTTGGCAGTGTTTGGGCAGCAAATTGTTCTTGCAAAAAACCCATAGTTCCCAGGATGGAGCTCTCCTCCTTAGGGTTTCCTGGTAAAACTCTTGAATCTGTGCCATAGAAAGCTTGAAAGGGGTTAATTGCAATTAATATATGGAGCATTATTATAGGAAAATTCTGCCAGAGGCAACAATGATGCAGTAACATCTTAAGTATTGTTGGAGCATTTGGTTAGTCTTCTCTTCCTCACCATGGATGGTTGACTGAACATTCATCATAAATTAACTTGAACATTCAAGGAAGGAAATAACAAAATGAGAGAGGGAGAGAAAGAAAGGAAGGGGAGGAAGATAGGAAAGATGGAAAAAAGACAGATATTACATGAATACATTAATTTTTATTTTATTTTATTTTATTTTATTTACATTTATATCCCGCCCTTCTCTGAAGACTCAGGGCGGCTTACATTGTGTAAGGCAATAGTCTCATTCTATTTGTATATTTATATACAAAATCAATTTATTGCCCCCCCAACAATCTGGGTCCTCATTTATTTTATTTATTTTATTTTATTTTTCAAATTTATATACCGCCCTATCTCCCTAAGGACTCAGGGCGGTTCACAGGCAGTTAAAATACATATAAATACAAATTAAAAAACAACAATTAAAAAACTTATTCTATCGCCGAATTTAAAAAACAATATAAATAATAAAAAAAACCTTAAAACCAATAACTTTAAAATCTAATCCAGTCCCGCGCAGATGAATAAGTGCGTTTTAAGCTCGCGACGAAAGGTTCGGAGGTCCGGAAGTTGAAGAAGTCCTGGGGGGAGTTCGTTCCAGAGGGTGGGAGCCCCCACAGAGAAGGCCCTTCCCCTGGGTGTCGCCAGACGGCACTGCCTAGCTGACGGCACCCTGAGGAGTCCCTCTCTGTGGGAGCGCACGGGTCGGTGAGAGGTATTTGGTAGCAGTAGGCGGTCCCGTAAATAGCCCGGCCCTATGCCATGGAGCGCTTTAAAGATTGTCACCAACACCTTGAAGCGCACCCGAAGGCCACAGGTAGCCAGTGCAGTCTGCGCAGGATAGGTGTAACACGGAGCCCCGAGGGCTCCCTCTATCACCCGCAGCCGCGTTCTGGACCAACTGAAGCCTCCGGATGCCCCTCAAGGGAGCCCCATGTAGAGAGCATTGCAGTAATCCAGGCGAGACGTCCGAGGCGTGAGTGACCGTGCATAAGGCATCCCGGTCTAGAAAGGCGCAACTGGCGCACCAGGCGAACCTGGTGGAAAGCTCTCCTGGAGACGGCCGTCAAATGGTCTTCAAAAGACAGCCGCTCATCCAGGAGAACGCCCAGATTGCGCACCCTCTCCATCGGGGCCAATGACTCGCCCCCAACAGTCAGCCGAGGACTCAGCTGACTGTACCGGGATGCCGGCATCCACAGCCACTCAGTCTTGGAGGGATTGAGCTTGAGCCTGTTTCTCCCCATCCAGACCCGTACGGCCTCCAAACACCGGGACAGCACTTCGATAGCTTCATTGGGGTGGCCCGGTGGGGAAAAGTACAGGGGGGGGTCATCAGCGCACAGCTGGTACCTCACACGAAGCCACTGATGATCTCACCCAGCGGTTTCATATAGATGTTGAACAGAAGGCGAGAATCGACCCCTGCGGCACCCCACAAGTGAGGCGCCTCGGGGCCGACCTCTGCCCCCCTGTCAACACCGTCTGCGACCGGTCGGAGAGATAGGAGGAGAACCACCAATAAACGGTGCCTCCCACTCCCAATCCCCCCAACCGGCGCAGCAAGATACCATGGTCGAAAGCCGCTGAGAGGTCTAATAGGACCAGGGCAGAGGAACAACCCCTATCCCTGGCCCTCCAGAGATCATCCACCAACGCGACCAAAGCCGTCTCCGTGCTGTAACCGGGCCGGAAACCGGACTGGAACGGGTCTAGATAGACAGTTTCATCCAGGTGCAGAGGAAACTGATATGCCACCATAC